>NC_022011.1:74768708-74780942 GCF_000317375.1 Microtus ochrogaster
GATCTGTAAGTTTTTTTCCCCTTTAAATAAATACTACCCTGTTAATTATAATTCCAAACTGCTGTGGCATCGTTTGTGACTTACGTCTACAAGGTTGTAAAATTTAAAAGTAAGCTAGTGCAGAATCAAAACGTAACTTGAAAGAAAATATCTGACCCCAGTGCATATAATAATTTCTGACCTTTTCTAGTGATTCTCTGTGTGCTTACTGGACATGATATAAATTATGATTATGTGAGATTTAAAATTTGTCAGAACACAAAATATACTTTTAAGTTTCTTGACTTGATCGGGGGAGGGAGAGGGAAATGGGAGGCGGTGGCGGGGAGGAGGCAGAAATCTTTAATAAATAAATAAATTTTTTTAAAAAAAGTAAAATTCTGGAACAACGAATTTTTTTATTTATCCAAGTTACTAACACTTGAAGAAAATTTCAATATTGCAAAATGTTCAATCTCCATGATGGCCAATGAGATTACTAGGACAATAAAATTACGTATAGAGGGATAATACAGCTAGTATAGAGGAGAAATTTTAGCTATGCCTTTAGTCATAGACTCAATTCTTCTGCACTATGAAGAAGACAGGGAAACCCTTTCCCTGTATACAATTCTCCATAGCTAGTACAGCGTGCTTGAGAAACCTGGCTCCCAATGCATGTGACTTCTTAGAATTGTACTCTACTTAATCATAAAGTATGTACACATGAGATTGTTTCTTACAAGTTTCTTCAGTAGTGCACTCCATTTTTACTTATAACAAGGCTTAGTGTACTATCCAGCACATAGTGAGTGTACATAAGTAATATCTGAATTTATAAATTACATAATATTAAAAGGTTTCATGGTCTCAATAATAGTTTTCTGAAAGAGAAAGTTGATAGAGTCTTCTGTCTTTTCTGTACTGTATAAAGGAATAAAAATGAATCCTGAAAGAGGAAATAATAAACTTGAGTGAAGAGGAGATCAGCAGGTAACTGGTAGAAAATAAACTAAAGACTTTTCAAAAATGTTTTATAGAAACTGACTACTGTAGAAGTTTCATAAACTATATCTATGACCATACCTAAAAGAGTTAAAATGGAGTTCTCTGTTAAAAGGGCCACATGGACCCACAAGACAACATAAATTAGCAAGTAAAAAGCCTAGTCCCCAAAATGGGTTACTTTGTTTGGAGTTGTTGTCAGTGATGTCGCAAAGATACCCACACATTATAGGCTATTGTATATGTCCTTGGTGACCCTTCAGAACTTCACCATAATTTCATATTGCTGAGGATATAAAATGAGTCATAGAACATGGATAGATCAAGCTGATCCTGATTTGAAATCTTCATCTATACTGGCTAGCTTTTCCAGCTCTAAAAGATGCTATGTGTGCTACTAAAGAAGAAAGTCATTACAACGCACCTATGAATTCTGTTTCTACAATAACGGCTGGCCAGAAAAGACTTACCTACTAATGAAATAGTACCATGAATAGACTAGAATTAACCAACTACAAATTGTACTTTGGACCAGTCCATAAGATGAAAACCCTATCTGGTACCACTGTCAGGCCAAGAACTGAAATTTAGACAATCATAGACTCTAGATGAGAAACTACTACTGTTTGATGAATGCAGCCTCCTATGATGGGACATAATGGCAGGTGGAGAAAGAAGCAGGTGGTGGATCTAGAGTAAGAGTATGGGGAGGGATGATGAATATGATCAAAAAATGATGCAATATTCCTTAAGAACTAAAATAATACATAAAAATAATTAGCATAAATGTATAGTTGCCTTCCCAATAAGATCTATAAAATCATGTTTATAGCGGGAAAATAATTTTTACTAGATTAGATTATTATTCACTTATCTTTTTGTTGTTTCTAGCGAGATAATTAAGCTCTAATTTCATAGTAACACCAAACAGCTACTGAGAAGTTTAGAGAAACTGCTTGTCACTTTGTGTTCTCTGTGCTTATGTGGGCCTGGCACATGGCATTTAGTGCTATTGATCACTCTGTGGGTTCCAGCCACATTAAAAATTAAAGTTACTATACCTCTGCAAATATATTATGTGGACAAGTCTTCACATGAACACATGAGTTCTCAGAGAAATTAAAGCATTCCTCATGTGCATGTAACATTAGCCTCCTAAATTAAAAACTACAGAAAGCCCTAAGTGTTGAATAGGAAAGACCTCATCCCTGTGCACAGCTGCACTTTGGTTGCTCCCTCATCCAGAAAGAAGAAATGGGATGTCTAATGAATGCATCTTAAGGGAGCTATATGCAGCCTAAGTTGTTCAGTAAATACATACAAATATAAATAAATATAGGAAATATGCTTGAGGACACAAATGCATGATTTCTTTAAAATGTTTCGAAGTGTGTAACCTAGGTGAGAGTCTTGTGTTTTACGTCCTGTTCAAATTGTGCTGGCATACAATTTGAAGGTCACTGCAGGTGATGAAGCTCTAAGGGATCTGTCTCGTAGATGTTTTGCCAATTCACTTCAGACAAATTCCAAGACAAAGCTCTTCATATGCTAATGAAGACATTAAACAGAACATATATCACATTAAAATTCAAGCTAATTTACCATTTGTACTTACACATCTATCATTTTCCTCTCAATTTTGTTTTATAGTATCACTTAATGTCTGTTATTAGTTTTGTTTTGTTTCTAAATAAAAGCTTAACTTTTCTCCTGGGTTTTTTTTGTCACCCATCATTGATGAAAATTTCCCATGTTTGATAGGTGTATCGATTAGTATGGACTGGTCTTTTACTTGATGTCAAACCACCATAGTGCCCATGCTGTAAAAGAAAATTCAGCCTTTACTGATGGTTTAAAATGTGCTTCGGAACCATCCAAGTTTAGGAAGAAACTTGTATATTGCCAAGGCACAGATGCTAAAATGTTCAGGATTTGTTTGAAAATATTGCATTGATGATGGCAGGGTGGTAAGTATGAGCATTTGAAGGGAGATGAGTCATGTATTGTCATCTTGTGGAGACACACATACAGAGGCACATATCATTCTCTCTATCCAATCTTGCTGGTTGGAATTTATCACATTTAGAAATGTGATCGAAATAGATGAAAAAGAACATATTATCCAGATTTAAGAAGAATCTTTGTCCATGAAACAACTAGAAGCAGGCTCATCTGAGATGCTTACAAAAGTACTTTATATGCCCTCATGTACACAGTGAAATAAAGCTATTCATATGGCTGAATTCTCAACTACAGAATGAAAGAAAATGCTTAAATTTAGAGGGACTACAGATACTAGAAACCTATTGGGATGTCAGTGTCAAACAAATTCATTATCCATAAATTCTTCGGGATAAAACATTTATTGTTCAATGATACAATAATACAAAAGTGCTGATAAATTGAGATAGTGCCTTCAAGAGGCCATGCGCGTGGGTAGGTTCCACTGTGCAATGGGCAGCTGTGTTCAGAAGCAGTATGTGCCTTCCTGTGAAGTATAAGCATTATTTAACATCAGGCCTGGGGTAACAGGACTTGTTTGTGGGTATGCACAATTGATTACTGATTAATTTATTGCATTCATTTTAATGTGAGGGAGATTTAAAATCTGTTTCCAATAGACAGTGGGCAAAATTTTCAGAGTTTTAAGCAGTGCTTATAATATCAAAATGATAAAAGTCAGAAATATCTGGTATGTCTGACAGTCAAAGATATTTCCTCTTGCAGTTAACTGCTTCTTAACATGGCCCAGTGTTTTTGATGCTAAGTTTTAAAGATATAGTAAGAACGATTCTATTGAAGTTAAACTAGAAAGTCTCAATTTTAGAATAAGATATCTTCCATAAGACCTCTGGTCCTCAAGTTCACTGAGGAAGTTTTAATAGTTAGCAACTAAAAACTGTCATGTGGGGTGATTCTTTTAAAGCCAAGAATTCTCCTTTATATAGTGTGTCTCCAAACATACACACACACACACACACACACACACACACACACACACACACACACACACACACACCCTCTGGCTATGGGATAGTTATTTTAAAATCACAATATAAACACCAAATGCTAGAAACAGTCAACTTTTTCAGGTACAGCTTGCAGTCTGTCTGTACCATATGTTAGAATTACATAGTACACCTTAAAACCTGACTCAATCTTTAGGAAATGATAGTTACTTTCTTCTTGGAACTTTCCAATAGTCACACTATTAAAATAGAAAAGAATTTGTCCCCACTAGAACAGGTGCCAACAGTGCCCTTCAGAAGTCATTCTACAAAATCCTGTGTTTTTGTGTCTGTGAGTGTTCCAATTTTTCCATGTAGCAGAAAACAAGTTACTCATCTGGATTCTCACTGCAACCAGGCTCCAGTAACTTCAAAGGAATCTGTGACTTGAATCTGATTTATGTGTCCAGAGACCATTTAATTCTCTTAAACCTGTCCTAGGATACCACGTCTTCTACACTAAACAATAGTCAAAATGTATCATACAACCCAAAATATTGCTTGATAGCAATACTTACTTAAATTTCCCATTTCTTGTAGCTACAGAACTAAATCTCCCATTTCTACCAATTTTGCTACATTGTAAATTTAAATATCAAACTTAATGGAATGTTTAGAAACAAAACACAAAGGGAAAATGGAAGCATTTTATCTTCATTACACTGCAACAAAATTAATTGGATTAAATGCTTGAAATAAGAACTTGCTTGTTTTACCTCACACTTCTAAATGGCAGTGTAGAGGAAATAAATTCTACAAATGTTAGGTTTCATTTCCATAATTATCCAGAAGTGCCAATGCAGAAGCTTATGATCTTTTTTGTAGAATCTAGGCATTTAACACAATGATCTTCTTGATTAGAGACCTAGATCAGGAAAAAAGTTAAGCTGGGGTCTCAGATTCAAGACAGACAAGAAATATCTCTGCTCATTGCAGTACCTAAGTGCAGTCACATGTGTGACTTCCTAGGCTAGGGTTCGTTTTCCTTAGGCCACAATGATTAAAAACAGAGTTTGATCTGAGATAGTTAAACTGACACGGAGCTTTACAGTTGGTAAACCCTTCAGTGCTTAAGCCTTCTTATCAAAACAGAGGGAAATCACATGCTTTACAACTGACATTAATTGTGTACATCTGTATCTCATCTTCACTGTTTTCTGGGGCTGGGGTAACCTGATGGTTTCTAAGAATTCACAAAGAAATACTTAGTTCATTTTTTTTTTCATGGTAGCCTATTCAGAATGGCAGTGAGCAGACAAAGAGTAGTCTTGGCTCAGAGACCTCAAAAGAACAGGGACAGATAACCAAGAAAGGGTTAATACTGCTGAAGTTTTTTTTGGTTTGTCCAGACTCAAACAATTTAAACAATCAGTTCCATTTTCTCAAAATTTAGAATAGAGGGCATGATCGCTCTTTGGGCTGATGAGGGAGGGGTACTTGATGGGGGAGGGGGAGGGAAATGGGAGGCGGTGGTGGGGAAGAGACAGAAATCTTTAATAAATAAATAAATTTTAAAAAAGTACTGAGGTGGTCTTAGACACACACACATACACACGATGTATGTATGTATGTGTGTCTGTGTGTGTGTGTGTGTGTGTGTGTGTATGTGTTAAAATAAAATATATGACTGAGAAGAAGAAGAAACAAGTTGGTTTTTCACTTCCTCCAAAAACTGATTAGTCTGGGATCAGTGTGCTATTCTCTTCCAGTTAATATGGATTTATATAAAAATGTAAGCGACAAATGATGCTCTCTGAGTACAAAGGGGATGTCTAATTTCCTTAAAAGAAAGTGAACAAGGATGAAAGTTTACTAAAAACTGAGGCCAAGGGAGCAAAAGTGATTTGGGGATTTTTATGATCTCAGCCCATCCTCAATCTGAATTCCTGTTTTCTGAATGAAGAAACAGGGATACAAAGAGCATCTGTGACTAACAGAAAACTGTAGAGCCAGGGTGAAATTGGTCCTAAGACTGAATTATGAAAACAGGTGAGGTCTCGGTGTCTAATTCTAAAATAAGACAGTTACAATGCTACTGATGCCTTCACATTAAAACTTTAAAGTATCTTTTCACTTTATCTGGAAACTTGTAATTTATTTCTGAATTCCCATTTAATTCCCCACACCTCCCATTTCCTACCTTTCAAAGTGCACAAGAAACTTAAGAGGATGACGGATGAAGATGCTTATGGAACTGAGACATCTTTAACCCTGCAAAAAGGTGCTTTCCAAAAGAATTGCTTGTTTTCTTTCTAGATACTTGGAAAAATTACAATAAAATTTCATGGTATTTTTCAATTTTTAAATTAAATTTTTAATATTGATGCATACATAGGGTAATTTTTACTCAATTCATCACCCATTTCCTCCTCTCTAGTTACTCCTCATCCCCTTAACTTATCTTTCATAACTTAATAACACTGAGTCCATTAAACTCTGGCTATATGTGCATGGGTGTTCAACAATCTACTGGGGTGTTTCTAGCCTTCAGGGATGAAGGCCTTGATGAAAAGTGGCTCTTCTTCTCTCATTGCCACCACCTGCTGATAGCTTTTGGGATAGGCGATCCTTTCACGAGTCCTCCCCCCATAAGTGATAATAATTTGGTTTCTTTGATCTTGTTCACATCATGTATACCTAACAATAATGAACAAGGGATAGTTATAGCATATCTTTTGTTTCCCAAAGCACATGGGTTATCATAAAAAGGGGCAGCTAGATGATTGTTAAGAGCCAGAGGGAGTGGATGCCTGTACCAAAACAATATTTCACAAGCATGACAGCTCCTTTGCACACTTGTTTTTGTTTGTTTTGCTTTGCTTTAAATGTACTTTACTTTTTGTGTGTGAGAGTTTTGCTTTCACAGGCTATTGTGAATCACTTTTCTGTCTGGTGCCCACAGACATCAGAAGAGGGTATCAGACCCCTGGAAGCGGAGTTTCCCATTATTGTGAATTGGGAACAGAACCTGGGTCCTCTGTAAGAACCACTTGTTCTCCACACCACTGAGTCAATTCTCCCAACCTGGTACACATTTTAGTTGTGTAAAATTTCCCTTAGTTATATCATATCCACTTTAGATATTAAAAAACCAGATTTCCTTAAATCAACATGTTTGGAAAGAAAGGTGAATGGCACGCAAAAGGCAAGGGTTTTGTAGAGCTGAAACACATGCGATTTGTGTATTTAAAGGTGAGTGACCTTTCTAAAAGGAGGGTCGAATCAAAATTGAAGATAAAATAAACGTGAAAAGGCAGGACTACAGCTGTAGCTCAGTGGTAGAACGCTTGACTAGCATGTCTGAAGCCCTGGGTGTGAGTCCCAGTATTGAAAGCAGAGGTATATCCATGCTCAACTGTTATTTTTTATTTTGGGAAAGCCTGCAGAAGACTAAACAGGAAAACGCACATACATGTGTGTGAATTGAAGAAGGACCACAAACAGTAGCATTTTTAGTCTGAGTCCAGGCATGAAATATGAATTTACAACAGGTCTCAGTAATTACATAAAGGGCATATTTATTATTAGAAGACATACCCTTTCAAAGCTTACTGCATCTGAAGAAGACCTGAGCCAAACAAAGAGTTTGGATTTGTGAATAGGATTATTTAATTAGACAAGAAGAAATTTAATCGCCTTCCTGAAATGATCCAGACCTTTAAAGAAAAGTAAAATGACAGTATTATATGCATGAGAAATGTATTGAGAAAAAATGCACATGAATATTAACGCGGAGATGAAGCAGATGGTGGCAATGGCAGCCATTGAGTCATACTGCAGATCTGACACAAAGAAACGCTGAAAGGAAGTGGACTGGGCAGACATCTTCCTGCAGGAAAAGGATGGGAACGTTTTGCAGACTGGACCTGTACCTCAGGAGGCCTGTGTGGCAGAAGTCTCTCAGGGGTGTGGCAGGTCTGAATATCTGGTCACGGGATATATATCTCAGCTCTCTCTTACAGGAGCCGCTCCCGAAGAAAGATCTGAGGGGAGCGCTCTTGTAGACACAAAACTGACTCTAGGAGTATTTTTTGCATCACCAGTAAATTTACAGTGGCTCTGCTCTTAAACATGCCTGGAAACGGAAACAAGGAACTCTGCGGACCCCACCCACCTCAGTCACTCCGCTTTTGAAAACCTTATTCACTAATATATTTAAGTGAAAGAGATCAATTTTTAAGATGGATTATTCAACCTTTTCTCTTATTTTTTCATGAATTAAAAACATTTTGTCATTCTACACTTAATAAGCATTTCATGACTGTAAATTAAATTAAATTTCAATTATTATTTGAATACGGATAATAAGCAGAGCGACTTTTACTCTTCTGAACTGATTTAAGGCAAATTGTCCTATGTATTACAGATTTCTTAAATATATTTAAAGTTTTTAGAAATTGAGAATTATGTGAAATAGTCTAAGAGTTTAAACGAGGCAATTAGCTGGTTCCAAGTGGAACTACTAGGCCCTATTTAAAATAATAAGGGCTGACAGTTATGGAATCTGAATTATTCATTGATGAGTAGCTTTTCCTCATCTGCAGACCATGGCTAGCATTAATAACAGAGGTGTAAGTGTGATAACCAAAGACTCCGACATTAGGAACATGCATGCAAATGTGCTAAATTCTTATTTAATTAAAAAGGATCATGATAGCAATATTTTTCCTGAAATAAAAATCATTAGGCAAAATGTGCTTTCTCGTGTTACAACTTTCCTTCTCTCTAAGGCAGATTTTGCATGTAGAAATAATTGTTTTCAATAACATAATTTTTTCTTCATATGTAACATTAATAAAGAATAAAGAAACACAAGTATTATTTAAATTGTTAAACCTTTAACATACTAATTTTAGAATTGTAATTCCCTTATAGTTACCCCTTTAAAAAAAGTAAATTGCATAGCTCAGCATTTCAATTGAAAGAGAAAAAGCAAGCCATAATAAATTATATGCAAAAGGGCAAATAACTCTATTGATGATCATTTAATAGAAATGAGCACTGTGATTACCATGAGCCAATTTACTTCCTGGAAGCACAGTTCAAAACTAACAGAATAAATCAAGTTGTTGGATCCCATAATTTTCCAGCAAAGGAAGAAAACTTGCACGGGGTCACCAGGCATAAATCCATATTGTCCTTTACAGTCAGAAATGGCAGCACTCAAGGAGGGACGTGTGTATGTATGTAAGCATGTACCAAAGTATACAACATTAAAGCAACCTGATCTTAGTCTTGGAAAGAGGCTCAGACAAAAGAAAATAAACCAGAACTAAAGCAGGTTTGTTTGTGCTGCACTTTTGTGTGGCTGTGTCAAAAGTCCAGGAGAGGCATAATTTAAAGGAGGAAGGATTTATTTAGGCTCCGTTTCTGAAGGTTCGAACCATGCTCCCTTGCCCCAAGCACGAGGACAGAGGTGCTTCCCCCTACTGTGTCAGAGAGCAGACAGTGAAGAAGGGACTGTGGACCAGGTGTAACCATCAGAGACACACTTCCGGTGACTCACTTCTTCCACTCAGCTCCTCCCAAAGTTTGCAAGATAGTGCCCCCAGCTGTGAGTGAAGCATTCAACACATTACGATGGGGGCACATTTCATACTCTATACATAATACATGTACCTACTGTGGGCAATTTCATATTCTATACATAGTATATGTGCTTACTGTGATCTCTGTGCGATTTTCAACATTGCTTGCAAATGTGGAATTGACACCTAATAGTTACTCTTAAATTATCAACAATCTACAGTAATCAGTCTAACTATCACCCTCAGTGGACTCCAAACATTATGTTTATTCCTACTGTTTTGTGGAATTATTGTAGAAAATACACCCTGGATCTCTTCACTCTCCAAAGTCTCCTCGATTGCCTACTGCCATAAAGAGAGCAACCATAACTCCGCTTGAGAAAGAACTATCACAGGGCAGGAGGAGATCAGTGAAGAGGTCCCAAGACATAGCTTTGTATTGTGAATGTCCTCAGCTCACCGTTTCCAAATTGAAGTTCTAAGAGGTCAAATAAAGTGCCCAAAGTAGCACATTTAGACTCAGAGGGCCAGAATTCAGACTTGTCAGTCTGACAACATTCTGGACTCATAATCCATTCCTACTGTTCTGCTCTCCTGGGAATTCAATCTATAGTGCAGGTAAAAAAAAAAATTAGGGGATGTTCACAAACACAGTTGCGATATAGCCTGACACCACAAATCCAGAAAGTGTAAAATATTAATTAATAATTTTTTGAGTCGAAGAAATAAAAAATGAACACCCAAGTGAAATACAGGAAGAGATGACGCCCAGTTAAAAGGTTGGGATAGCTCAAGTCTTCTTCCTGGTACTCCTTGGCGGCACAACCCAGAGAAAAGAGTAAATGACTCTAGTTAAACCTGCAGTATCCCAAGAGTCTAAGTAAAGAGTGTTCCAAATTGGGCTTTCAGATCCATCTCTGGATTTATGGCTCTGTACCTATGCATTTGCGGCACAGTGGTCTCTTTAGAAAGACTTACAAAAGGAGCGTTTGAAAGATGGCTTTTTTTATTAGTACAGATATATATTCCATAATGTGATTTTTTTCAGTATAGATGTCAGTTACAGTACACCTATCACGCTCGGCAGATTGTGTCATTGGTCAAGCAGGAGAGAAACCCCAATATAATGATTAATAATCAATGTGTCTGGCCTTTAAGTCCACCCAGAGGAGAAATGAAACACTGATACAGAATCTCTCCCTGAAGGAAGAAAAACACCGAGGGTGGAAAACGAGGGCAGGATGAGACTCCCTTGGAGGAATATAAATAGTGAAGCTGTCTCGTCTTGGGTTCTGCTTGGTTTGGTATAAAATCTTGTAAGTGAATGATACATGAAGTTTACATCATAGTTTCTTTTTGTAATAAAACCATTAATATAAAATAAGTAAAATATAAGGACACCACTTTCCTGCTCTTTTCTCCCTTTTTGACAGCTGCCCTCCTGCCCCCCTCTTTCTACTGAGCAGCACAGATTGAAACAGATGAGGGAACACTTTGTGATATCCAGGCAGGAATTATTATGGTTTATTTCAGTATTGGAGCCTAGTTAAACTGTCTTTAAAAACACTAATCTTTGTATTCACTGCAGCCTAACTCCCTAATTTTATACTCTTCCATTATCCCTTCTTTCTCTCTCGATTTTGGATATGTTGATCCTCAAAGAGAAAAGCAAGCAGGTGCAATTGAAAATCAGGTATACAATCCCATTGATTATTTTATGCTAATGAATGAACTATCCAGCATTATAATATTTCACTTTCTGTGCCCTCCTGGTGGTAGCAAAAGATAAATTCTAGAGTATCTTTAATTAACTAAAGGGGGCAGAGAGGAATATCTGTGGATTAATAATATTTATGGCCCTAAAAGGAACAAAATAACAGATGAAGGTGGGAGGGGTCACCTAAATGGTAGACAAATGTTAGGGAGTTAATTAAAACAAAATTCATGCTTATTTTGGCCTTTTCATCTGCATACAGTATTGATGCCAGAGGATAATGAATGGAAAATTTTTAATGTTCTTATTCTTTGTCCTAGCCAATATAATCTATTCTTCAGCTCACGTATGTCTATACATAACCACCCAGCCAATGATCGAAAACTCCAGGCAGCTGTCTTTGATATTTATTTGATTTGTGACAAAAATTAATATCTTGAAATGAAGTTGTATGCAAACCAAGAGCTTAATTGTTTCAATTTCTGAGCTTTGAAAGAGTGTCATGAAAAAGTCTCTCAAATGCCAAATAGTTTAAAGCTAATAACTGAAAGACTTGGACTCCAGTTATTTCCCTCAGTGTTGTAAATAGCATGAAGTTTTCATGAGCTAACTGGTCACCAGAAATAACCACCGCAAAGATTCGCAGGAATGTTTGAAGAACAAGTCCCAAGATATAGGAATTCAGATTTAACAAAATAATAGAGTGCCAATGATGCAATCTCTGCAGCATCTGTGCTGTTTTCTTCACAATTTCTACCTTTTTCCTAATCTTGACTATTCCTGGTATTTACTAAACCAAGAAACAAACATTGACAGATACATATAGGCATCCTCCTGAATATTAACCTTCATCAGGCAATGAAAGGAGACAGAGACAGAGACCCACATTGGAGCACCGGACGGAAATCTCAAGGTCCAAATCAGGAGCAGAAGGAGAGAGAGCACAAGCAAGGAACTCAGGACCGCGAGGGGTGCACCCACACACTGAGACAATGGGGAT
>NC_022011.1:74781192-74788365 GCF_000317375.1 Microtus ochrogaster
GGAGGGGGACTTTATTGGGGGAGGGGGAGGGAAATGGGAGGTGGTGGCGGGGAAGAGCCAGAAATCTTTTATAAATAATACATATTATTAATAAGGTAAAGAATGGTCCAGCCTAGTACCAAGTGTTAAACTTGAAGTTATTTATTGTGACCTTATGATGCTTTGTCCCAAAACAGTTTAAGAGGTTTGCTATCAGTTTTCATGATCCATGTCGAACAGTTAATATCCCACAATCATTGATTTCTTTTATGAATAACTTCTTAGTTATTTACCTAGCCCTTTTCTAGGCTTCATGTAATAGCTGACATCTTCCTCATAACAGCATTAAATCACTGACATTCTGTCTGTACCAGATCTTATATTTTCTATTAGACTATTCCCATCACCTGGAGAAAAGGCTCAGTGAGCCACTAACAGTGTGAGGTTGCCAGAACTTCTTACTCATTGTAACTTCCAAAGAGAAATACCAACCTGAAACAAACTGTTCCTCTCTATAGGCATACCTCTTCTCCGTTCTTAAATTCATGCAGCTCACTGATCCCAGAATACCAGGCTCTCAGAATAAGGTTGACTATTGTTGTAGAAGAGTAGTCCATCCAGAGGAAAATATAGAGAAAAAAAATCTAGCTCACACTCCATTCAGCAACCACTGGGCCCTAACTAGAAGCAAAAAGAAAACTCCATAAATTAATAATAAATTAACATAATTTAAACTCCAAGAATGAGTGTCTTGAGAAGATGACCTTTAGCTAGTACACAAAAGGGGACAGGTAACAAACACCCAGAAACCCAGCCTGACCCTCTCTACCTCCTTGTAGCCTTGACTGGATTTGTTACTCTCTCAGGTTTTTGTTTGTTGCTTTGTTCTTGCTTAAAATAAAACTGCATTTACTTTTTAAAGACCCTAGGTTGAAGCTTAGCTACATTACTCTATTTGAAGACAAAGTCTGGAGAACAACTCAGAACAGAGTATTAATGACCAGGAGACCTTCTAAGAAGCATTTTGAAATTTTAACTGAGTCACTGACTCAGGTTCAAAACACCTGTAAGCAAGGATGCTGACTCACAGGGAACGATGGTGAGAAAGGTCTTTTCCTGGTTTACTTCTGTGCTCCCAAAGGAAAAGGCAGGCTAATACCACTGTTCCACATATACATACCTGCACTAAATCTCTTATTTAACTTTTACTGAAGCCCCTGCACTTAAATGTATTCAGCTGTATGACAGTGAAACATAAAAATTTATATCGAGTCACAGAGAAAATAACCATTTTTAAAAGCTCAGTTCCCACCTTCAGTGCTTATGACTTTAGCCATGTTACCTCATATATTTAAATTATTCAGAATTTTTCTGACGAATAAACAAGACATTTGTGACAAACCATAAAGAAATGATAGGAAAATAGGAGGAATTCAAACAGGATGCATGGGATTAAAATATAAAACCTTATGTCACCAATAGGTCTGCCATTGCATTTATTTCTAATATTAATGTAAATAAAAAATTAAGAGTAAACGCAATTGGCAATGCAGTAATTTGCCTTTTAAAACTCTGCTCCAGAATTTAAAGTCAGTATGATGATCGCAGGTGTACTTGAAACATCAGCAATGATTACCACACAAAAATGTTTCAATAACATTACAATTCCTTCTTAACATTGTCCCTCATGGGACTTGTTCTTTCACTAAATTACTCATTTTAATTGAGAATTATAAAAGTACACGGGGGGTATTGCCATGCTGAGATCAAAATGACTGAGGTTTCATAGACTTCCTTTCGTGTGTGTAGTTGATGGTAGCATGTTCCAGCTTAATTTAATAGATGAAATAGTTGTGCTCCTTAAATACAGAAATTAGATGAAACAGCATTTGCTTTATACAGCCAGGGTCTAAATCATTATATTTCTAATTTTCATCTCCCGCTAAAATCACCACGGAAACTTTCATCAATAAAGTGTACCATTTCTTAACATTGTTGTCAGTCTGGTTTTTAAATTGCTTCTATCAACTTCAGGAAACCACACTCCCACTCAAGTTTCCTATAGAGGTCTTCATACCCTAAAATTTTCCATGGTCCTATTGCCAAATTATGACTGTGAAAAATAAGAACTCTCCCAGAAAGTCAATGAAATGTGTAAAGAGAAAGGTTAATCGTATAACAGGATCGGTTTATATCAAAATATTGAAACTCAGACAGAGAAATAACACCTACATATAGAGAATGAAACATAAACATTTATATCTCGAAACTAATCTGGCACACAGCATGAGGTTGCCCAAAAATAAGATAGCAAGTGAAACACAGAAAAAAAAAGACTAAATATAAAGATCTTCAGAGCTTTAGACATTCTGAAGAACCATAACATTAGTACAGACTATAGAAATCACACGTTCCATGCTTATTCTCCTAAAAGATAAGAAAGAGGCCAAGAGTCTTGGCCTGGACCAAAGAAGGGTGGAAGCAAGAGGCAGAAGACTCCAGATCTACTGATTCCTTTCTGAATTTGAAGCTATTTCTAGACCTTTCTGAAGCTGCTTCAGCTTTAGATTGTTTTGAGGAAAGTAAATGAAAGAACATAGTGGCTGAAGTTGAAGCTAAAGGATGTGCAGAGGCCTATCAGGAAGAAAAAGGAAACAATCCTACAGCCATCAGAAGGGAAAGGGAACAATCCTCTAGCCAAAAGTCTCCTTCTAGTGCCCTTCAGTCACATGACCTCTGCTTGGGCTCCTTCCTTCCCTTCTTTTTAGCCTTTGCTTCTATATTTTCATGAAAAGCTCTCCTTTTGTCTTTGAAAATCATCCATCCACATCAATCTCATGCACACCCCTGTTAAATGGCTCATCTCTTTTAACATCAGTTTTGAGCTGTTATCCTTTACTGAAACCTTAATAATATAACAAGAACACCTGCCATTCATGGAGCAGTCAAGCCATACTCTCTAGTGATGACCACAAGTCCATGACTGTTCATCATGCCCTGCATGCCATCCATGTGGCATGACTGAAATCCTTTGAAAAGTACTACAAAAGGCATAAAGTCTGATGTGAGGCAGCCTGTGTTCGAGTCCTGGATCCATATCTCAGTAGTAGTACCTCCCCATACTCCTGCTCCCCGTTCTGTTCATGAAATAGAGTTAGGAATTCTAAGAATCTCACTGCTGAACAAAGTTAGTTACTGTGGCATTAACAGAAGCCTACTGGTAAAAAGCTATTACCATTGTTCATACTTAGGTCTTCAGCTAAATTCTGTTTCTAGACAGAAATCTCACTGAAAAAAGCAACCATGTTTGGCTCACCTTTGCATGAGGATGCCTAGGGAGAGATCCAACTCAAAAGAAACGTTGCTACCTAAGGTCAGCCCGGTGGCAGAGATGTTCATCTAGACATTTCTCTTTCTGTGCTTCAGAAAGCCATGGCATCCTGGCCCTGTGAGTCAGCAGAGATCCTTTTGACTCTTTCTGATCTATGAAATATAAGGTGAATTGATTTATTGCTTCACAGGTAAAGCAGTTAAGAAGAACGGATGGGCTTTATGCTTCTTTCTGATATGCTGGTTAAATATCAGTTTCATTCCTTGAAAATGATAGGGCTTCTGTCATCTTGGTTCTCTAAATAACTTGATGAAGCTAAGAATTTCTGTAACCTACACTGCACGGTAAGATGAAGAAGGACAGATGAGAAGCTTTTGACATGTAAGCTAGCTTATTACACCAAGTAATCCACTCTGATTTGTAAAGTTATTGTCAGCCGGTTGTAATATGGAAAATAAAGCTGCGAAGAGATGGTTAAACCATACGTGGTAGAGCATGTCGGTTATCTTGGTTAGCATCGGGTGGCTGAGGCAAGAGGATCTCAACTTTTAGAGCATACTGGAATTTATACTGAGATCCTAATTCAGAGACAGGGAGGAGGGGGGAGGGAGCGATGGAAATGGAGGAGAAGAAAGGAGGGAAGGGAGAGGAGGGAAGAGAGAAAGGGGAAAGCAAAAGAGAAGAGAAGGGAAGTCAATAGAGAAGGAGGTATGGATGGAAGACAGAGCCAGAGGAGAAGGTAGGAGGAGAAAGGAAGGCAGAAGGGAGACAAGAGGGGTGGAGACTGCTTTTTTCAGTCTTTCCAACCACATTTCCCCCAGAAACTACTTTGTCTCCCCAGAACAGCTTTAAATTTCTTAGCACATTCACAAATTTAGTGTCCATAGAAACTATCATTTGAATAAACACTTTTAAAGAGAACTTGAAAACTGTTTTAGAATAATAATGATTAATTTACTTTTAATCATAGGAGCCTTAGATGCTGGGTAAATATTAAGTAAAGCTAAACACTCCAACCTTTATTTTCTTAGTCCCCCTTATAAAAAAAGACACAGCAATCTTAAACATAGATTTTTATCATGGTAATTCCTATGTAGCAAAGCTCTTCGTGGACAATCCACCTGCTGGTTACCAGAATGTCTTGTCAGGCTTACAGAGGCACACAGACAAGTGAGTCACTGTTGCAGATCTGAATTCAGACTCCTCCCCCCCCCAGAAGTTTCCTCCCCTATAAATGAGAATCCCACAACGTCTTTTAAGATATTTCAGTGGACTGACCATGAAAGTGCTTAGGATAACATGGGATAGTAATATTAGTTATTAAAGATGCCACAACATTGCATAGTCACATTTTATACTATAGTTTATGGTCAAGTGATGACACTGGACATTGTAAAAAGCTGATGCAAAGTAGTACATACATTTGCACACATGACTGTCATTTGCATACATGACTGTAGCAGATGAGTCAGGAAAATCCTAAACCTGGAAAAAAATATCCAATATATGTCCAAGATATGATTACAGTCATTAAAATTTTAATAGGAAACCTTATATGCACTCTAGGTTTATTCATTCCAAGCAAGCCTCACACTAGAACCCCTTTTCATAAAATGTTTATTAAGTTAGGCTTTTCAGAAAATTACATATTCAGCATTTTACCTAAAGGAAAATAAAGAATTTTCATCTTCAGAGAGTTAAAATGTTTAGTATCAAAAACAGTATTTCAGAGAGTAAAAGTAAATATCAATTAGTCAGACCTAAATGTAAGTCCTAACAACGCTTGTTAATCTTGCTAAGTATGCTTGTTTCATATGCAAATATGGAACAAACCATACACTATTTTTTCTCCGCAAAATTATATTCAATGGCAAGTTTTTTAGAGTGCTGTTCACACTGATATTAAATATGCAAAGGAAGAGCTCTCCCCATATTTTATTCCTTTAGAATATTTTAATAAAAGATTAACTTCTTCTGCCATGAACACTTTCATGTTTTTTTTAGCTCCCAGTATCTTTGTTCTGATTTCCCCTCCCTACACCTGGTTCTATCACCTTGAATCCGAACCTCCTTTGCGGGCTCTTCAACCTTTCAGGTGCTGGTAGACAATGATGGAGATAGGGAGAACGCCAGCAAACACAGTTCCAAGACCTCTCTGCCCCATCAGCACGCAACTCATTTAACAGTATACAAATGATTTAACAGAAGCCCAACTGAGCTCCCAAAGGAAATCATTTCCATTCCCACCCCTGATTGCAGATGGAGGTCATGTTTCTTTCTCTCCTCTAGTCATTGCTCAGCCAAACTATTCATATTTACATAATTCCCCCCGTAGTGTTGGGTAAACTTTTTGAAATCGGAGCAGTTTGTAGAGTTGTGCTTCCAAGAAGAACATGTCGGGGAGAAACTGAGCGATCTGCGCCAGGCATGGGAAATGAATTTGTATTCTCTTCTTCCCGCATATTCTTTTCTCACTTTGCCTGAACCAACCTGTGTTTTTGGAGGCTAGTTTACACGATCTTCTCCTCTCATTTTCTGGGGGAGTTTTGCGAAACTGAGGCACTAAACTAGCTGAAGGTGGAAAGGAATTGGATTGGGGATGGATAGCCTCTATCTGTCTGTTAGCAACAGCTGCGTTCTTGCACTTCAGCAAGAAAACAGCCACAACTTCTGCCTGAGTGCTCTCTTAAATCTTTAAGTGTTCCCTCCAGAGTTCTGTACCTGTTCTTTCTCCTTCCCTCTGTACAACTTGGATTGCTACTATCTTTCCTATTGCTTCTTTATCCACGGTAATCCTCATCCTTCCTAGGCTTCCCTGAGTCTTACCCACATAGTTCCAGGCAGCTTCATAACCTGAGTCTCTTCAGTAACCTGTCACAGGGCATTCTCACTGTCCCCACTCTTCTGTTTCCTGTTGCCTCAAACCTGATTTCACAGAGATTACCAAATGGTCTCCAGTGAATGGACACCACTGGGCACTGAACATGGTATCTAGATAGGCAGATATAATGGACCTTTCTTTCGGAATATTCAGTGTTTGCCATATTGGAAATCCACAAACAGTACAAACCAAAGAAAAGCCTAAACTGAGGATGGGTAAACACCAAAAGTGGTTAGAAATCTACTATCTTCAATACTTGTCAGAGACTCTATCTTTTCTATCTTGTGGTGAGATCGGCATTCCTCTAATATGTCAGCACCATTTGTGTTTGATAAGATCAACATGTGACCTACCTGAAGAAGTACTATTCTGCATTTGAAAAACCTTAGATCCAGTGCTAATGAGTTGTATGACTTTGGGTAAATTTATCATGGTTGTTTTTTTTTTTTTTTTAAGATTTACATTTATTTTATTGAGAAAAGGAAAAAAAAAGAAAACAAGTTTCAGCCTCCCCCCAGCCTACCATTTCCCTCCCCCTCCTCCCACCCTTCTCCCCTCCCCCTACTCTTTTCCCCCTCCCTCTCCAGTCCAAAGAGCAGTCAGGGTTCCCTGCCCTATGGAAAGTCCAAGGTCCTCCCCCGTCCATCCATGTCTAGGAAGGTTAACATCCAAACTGACTAGGCTCCCACAAAGCCAGAACATGTAGTAGGATCAAAACCCCGTGTCATTGTCCTTGGCTTCTCATCAGCTCTCATTGTTCGCCATGCTCAGAGAGTCCAGTTTTATCCCATGCTTTTTCAGTCACAGTCCTGCTGGCCTTGGTGAGCTCCCAATAGATCAGCCCCACTATCTCAGTGGGTGGGTGTACCCCTTGTGGTCCTGACTTCCTTGCTCATCTTCTCCCTCCTTCTGCATCTCATTGGGACCTAGGGAGCTCAGTCCAGTGCTCCAGTGTGGGTCTCTGTCTCTATCTCCATCCATC
>NC_022011.1:74793311-74793824 GCF_000317375.1 Microtus ochrogaster
TCTTGCATTGGCGCCTGCCCATCTCTTCCTCCGAATGCTCCCCTATGGATCTTCTTTTACAGGATCAGGTCTCCTTGCCCACTGATGTACCTTCCAAGTTACGTCACTCCCCATTGATGGCTCTCCTGGTGCCCAGATCAGATCTCCATGCTGCTTGGGTAGCTCGTAAACAAAGGGCCTACCTTGCTTGCTGCAGGCAGGCTATTCATACAAAGGATCTACCGCCCTCCTGTCCCAGTGCCTGAATAGTCTGAGCTGGGAGATGTTATGTTGCCAAAGAGGGGAGGGAGGAAGGCTGGCGGGGAGGTTCTGGATGCAAGCTGGGTGGGATAGGAAGAGAGAGGAGGTATAGGGCAGTATAGCCCCTGCAGGATGACCAGGCAGTGTAGGAGGGATGAGGAACGTCTGAGTTCCCTGTTCCAGGCTGCTGCCGCACTCACTCACCTGAAAGATGGCTCTCCCGGTGCCCAGATTGGATCTCCAATCTCCGTGCTGCTTGGGTAGCTCATAAAC
>NC_022011.1:74794300-74840249 GCF_000317375.1 Microtus ochrogaster
CTCCTCTCCCCCTCCCTCTCCAGTCCAAAGAGCAGTCAGGGTTCCCTGCACTGTGGAAAATCCAAGGTCCTCCCCCCTCCGTCCATGTCTAGGAAGGTGAACATCCAAACTGGCTAGGCTCCCACAAAGCCAGAACATGAAGTACCATGTTTTTTGGTCTTTACATTTTTCTACTAGGGCAAAGCACACTTCTGGCACATCTCGATGTTAATCTTGCTGTTTACACAACTCTCCTAGAGAGTAAAAACCTACAGTGGAATATTTCTCTGTCATGCATGCCAAGTCCACCTTGCCATGTAGTCCATAAATCCTACCATATGGTGCTAAATTCCTGTCAACAAGAGGAGAGGGGATTAGCATATAACATGTACATTGTTGTCTCTGTCCTTGTGGAGGCAATTACTAGATCTCCTCTCATTCTTTATGATGATGTGTCCAGTGGGGTGATATTTGAACTGAAGTGATTGGAACATGAACTTTTTCCTGGACTGGGAAGTATGGGCCATCTGAAGTCCTCTTTCTGGATGAGTACCCTGAGTATCTGATGTAATATCACTTTCATTTTACTTATAAGCCATGACTCTGTAAAACTCTGTGTTTTATAATATACCCTCTCTTCTCTTAGTATATAGACAGCTGAACAAATCCATCTTTTACTTTGTTTGGGCATATTTTTTGACAGTTTGTCTTCTTCGTCGTCTTCTTCTTCTTCTTCTTCTTCTTCTTCTTCTTCTTCTTCTTCTTCTTCTTCCTCCTCCTCCTCCTCTTTCTCCTCCTCCTCCTCCTCTTCCTCCTCCTCCTCTTCCTCCTCCTTTTCCTTCTACTACTCCTGCTTCTTACTTTTCTCATTGCTTCTAAGTATTTATTTTTAATTTTTATTATTTTTCTTGGATTATTTTGAGAGATAAAAGAACACGAAGTTGTGTTGGTTGGAAATGGAGAGAATTTGGATTGAGTTGTGGGATAAAAAAGCACATCATCAAAATATATTTTACAAAAATATTTCGTGATTATTTTAAAACTTGAGTCATATTCAATCAAAATTCCTGTGGAAAACATTCTCTTTCACTCCATTTCCATCACTGCTCTTCCTGCCACTCCTAACATCCTGTCATACAGAGTTATGCATATCTAATCACTAGAGCATGTCTCCTGTGGTCCTTCCTGGGGTTTGAGCTCTTCCTTCTCACCTTTAAATCATCAACAGAACCATCAGTACTGCAAATGATCATTTGGCTATTGAATTAATACGATAACTTAAAACTGCACCTAATACAGGATGGTTAAATTATTTCTTTTGACTTTCTCTTAAAATTCAATAAATATTTATTTTATAGATATCCATAGAAGCAAGGACATAGCCAGACAGACCAGAATTAACAGGGCAATAAATCAAGAATTATAAATGTAAGTTGTTGTCCTCAAAAGGCAGAGAAGAAATGTTATTTCACTAAAACAAAGTTGTGTTGTAAGTTGACACAAATCTAAGATGAAGAGATGAAGCAAGGCAGGGAATGCATTCAGGAAAACCCTGTGCAGTTATGGGAGTAGTGATGTTTAGTGAAGAGAACAGACTAAGAGAGAGTGGAAAGCAGACAGCTGTGTGAATTCTGCTACAATGCCTGGAGGATGCTCCTATAGCTAGCCCTTTGCAACATGTCCATAAAAGGCACTTAAACTTCATTAAGGACTTACTGATTCTTTAAAAAAATCCAGTGTATATTGTATGAATATACACATAAGAGTATCACAGCATACATGACAAATGCCCTAGAGATGGAGTTGCAGGTGTGGTTGCCATAAAATTAACTCCAATCCTCTTGAAGAACAACAATTGTTTGAATCACTTAGCCATCTCTGTAATGCAACTTACATGATCTTAATGCTAATAAGAAAAGTACTATTAAGATGTAGACACTACTCTTCTCCCTTCTAAGTTCTACATTCTCTGACTCTGGGAATACTCATGAATACTCCTGAATCACTTACTGTGCTGTGATGTTATGAACACTGGAGAAGACTTATGAAGATCTACACAGCAAAAATGACTAAATCCCAGAGATAATGGAATGAATTGATAATGAAGTCTTGAGGGAAAGATAAATTTAAAGATGTGTATATTGAGAAAGCAATACACATAGGTAGAAAACAAAACACAAACAAGATTAGTTTTGGATAGAACCAATAAGAGAAAAATGTAAAGCGTTCCCTGTAGACCACAGAAACACAGAACCAGAAAACAACAACAACAAAAACAAAAAAAACCATTATTTTCTTAATTTCCATTTTGCTTGTGGTTATCCTGACTAGAATAACTTCTCTCAACTAGTCACTCACTGGTGAGTCTTAACAACCATCGTTCTCCTTGACAATGTGACTCCTACTATATTCTAATCTGCTGCCTGGATTTTTTTTAAATGTAAAGTTCAGTTTTTAATGTGAGTCAAATAATCAGTGTATGAGTCCTCTACCCTCCAGTGGCACTGCCTTTGTTTTGGAGGAAAAGATATAAATTATTTAATGATAGTTAATAGGTCAAAGGGGTTTCAAATGTCTTCCAGTATAATAACGAATGGCCCAGGGAGATCATAAAACCTAAACTTAGAATATTTACGGTGGATGAATATTTTGTGCCAAACTGAAATATCGCTAGTGCATGAGCTGTCTTTGTAGAGCTCATTCTATATGGAGGAATACCTTGCTTAGTCTAGATACGGGAAGGAGGGTCTTGGTCTTGTCTTAAGAGATGGAACAGACTTTATTGACTTTCCATGGTAGGTTTCACCCTCACTGAGGACTGGATGGGAAATGGGGTAGGGGGACGGTGGGGAGAACAGAAGTGGGGAGGCAGAGGGAACTGGGATTGGTATAAAAATTTAACTGTTTATAATTATTAATAAAATTAAAAAAGAATTTCAGAGTCAGAGTTAATAGAAACTGAATATTTTTGGTAAGGGAAATGTTGTTCTCAGTTTAAAAATCAAAACAATTTTAGAGCTGGGATATGTCATTCTATTTTGAGCTTTTCTCTCCATTTTCTTATATTTTAATGCTGTGGCTGTAAGTACGCAATGTGAAAGTAAACGAAAGCCTGCTCTTAGCACCGTCTTCAAGTCTGGGTCACCAGAAAGTATAGGAAGTGGAGCTTGGTAGACTCTTTTAGTCTGGAGGATTTTTTGGGGACTGTTTTTTAAGAAGAATATAAGCTTCTAGTTGGCTTGGTTCTTTTTTATTTTATTTTCATGTATCACTCCAGGACTTGAGAAAGTAAACTAAAAATTGTCAGTACCGTCAGGGGCAATGCATGCATAAACCAAACTAGTTCCAACACCCTTATTAGCTTTTCCACTTCCCGTGAAAAAAAATTATTTCTGTCAATATTTTAATTTCAACCAGATGGGGTGGAAGGAGTGAGTGGCATGTGAGCACAGAGTTGACAGAAAGTTGATGACTGCATACAGCAGCTCGATTAAGAAGTAGGAAATAAATATATCCAGCTAGGTATAGCTGGCATCTACATATCTCCTTCTCAAGAACGTGATTTTATATATTACATTATTTTACTAAAATACTTATATCATAATAAGTATTTTTAAAAATACTTAGCATTTTAATAAATTGTTAAATATTATCTAGGTTTTTAAGTCTCAATACAGTGTAGACAGAAGTAGATATAAATATGCTCTTAAACTCATTATTCATCTTCCTTATTAGCTCTCTAAACACCTTGAAATATATGTGTCAGCTTCCCTAGTAAAAGGAAGTATAATTATAATCATACAAATCATTTGCCTGTGGTTCTGAGGGTCATAAAGGACCGCCCTAAATCAGCACTCAATACTATGTTATTCCTTCACATCGATATACCATTTTCCCCATTTTTAGTAGCCTGTGTTTAAGGGTCAAGGTTTGGTGGAGACAAGGGAGGTCTACACACAAATTTTAAAATTACTTGACTACGACCAATGTTATGGATCGAATTGAGAATTCCAAAAAGACGATGAAGTAGTAGCTCTTGGTGTCTATCCAGCGATGTCATTTGGAAAAATATTTTGGGTTCCATTAAGGTAGTCCTTAATCCAGTGTAACTGTATCTTTCTGAATAAAATTGGGTTGGAGTGGGTGGAATGTTGCAATAAGAGATAGACACACAGGAGAAGACCATGTTAATATAAAGACAAACTGCCTCAGAAAAACACATGCCATATATCTCTTTCCTTTGTGGTTCTTTTAGATACATAAAACCCCACATGTAGATAAATCAAATCTTGTATGTGTATTTGACATGAAAATACAAGGAAAACAGCCCACAAGAACAATAGGAGAGGGGGAAGGGGGACAAAGGGATGGGTCTAAGGTATGGGGAGAACATGCCTAATATGCAATGTGTAATTTATAAAAATATCCTCATGTTACATAATACCATATCTGAAGAATATACACAATAAAATCTCTTAAAAAAGAACCATAATGAAGGCAAGGATCAGAGTGACACATCTATATGCCAAAAAAAAAAAGCAAGAATTGCCAATAAAGCAACAGAGACAGAAGGGCATGATACATTCTTCTTCACATTTTTCAATGAAGTTCAGACTGTGGAAACTTGTGTTTCAAAATTTAGCTTTCATATGTCTAAGACATTATATTTCTGGTGCTTAAACCCCAACTTTATGGTGTTTTCTGTATCTCTAACAAACCAGTGCATGGCATGGTTGAAAATAAATTGCATTGCACATGAGCATTCATATATGGAATACATAGGATAACATTTGTGCAAGACAATATATGTTGTCTTTCTAGTTAACACATTTGAAAGAAGTTTTATTTCACTCCATAAAGTGGTTATTTAAGAGATTATGACCACAGTTTGGAAACCATTACATTCATGGGAAAGGCGTATTGAGCTACTACACAATGACTTCCCTTTAATTTCATTATTAAAAGTGTCTGAGCAGTTGTAAAGGTATGTTACATGCACCACTCATGAAAATAAGTGTCAAGAATATGAAACATTCACATGACAAAATGACTTAGAGTTCTCTGAAGGCAGCCCTGAAAATGCCCTGCCTATGGCCCTCAGTTTCACATCCTTTGGGTCTCAGCAACTGCAGAACTACAGTCCAAGGTGACCCTGTGCTGGTCACTTACACTGAAGACTGCTATGAATAGCACTAAG
The DNA here is from genome assembly GCF_000317375.1 of Microtus ochrogaster. Classification (NCBI taxonomy): domain Eukaryota; kingdom Metazoa; phylum Chordata; class Mammalia; order Rodentia; family Cricetidae; genus Microtus; species Microtus ochrogaster. Next base: position 74,799,477 of record NC_022011.1, read on the forward strand.
AAGTCTGGAATGCTGGTGAGTAATGGTGAATGGATGGTGACCATTCAATAATCTGTAGAACATCTGATCCTTTGATCCCCAACTAATGAGATGTGACTTCTAAGAACCTCAACTGCAGTGTTTGTCCTATCTCTCATACATATAAAAAATCCACTTTGTATCATCTATCTATCTATCTATCTATCTATCTATCTATCTATCTATCTATCTATCTATCTATCTATCTAATCTATCTATCTTCTATTTATTTATTTTGAAGAAGCTATATTACAACAGATGTTCTTATCTTTCAGCTCTTACAATCTGCCTGCCTGGATAAAGAAAATGTGGCACATTTACACATTAGAGTACTACTCAGCTATATAAAATGACATCTTGAAATCTGCATGCAAATGGATGGAGCTAGGAAAAATGATCCTGAGTGAGGTAACCAAGACCCAAACAATGAATATAGTATGTACTCACTCATAAGTGGATACTAGCTACAAAGCAAAGGATATTTAGTTCATGATACTAAAGAAGGTAAGTAACAAGGTGAACCCTAAGAAAAACATACAGAGATCTACTTCACCCAGAAAACTACAGTCACATGATGATAAACATATTAATAGAAATTGGTTAAATTAATTTATAAGACTTAGCCAATAAGAAGCCAGAGCTAAGGGGCCAGGCAGTGAGTGATTTAATTAATACAGTTTTTGTGTGATTATTTCAGGGCACAGCAGCCAGGAACAAACAAGCAGCTTCCTTTCCTGCAGGTACCTGTGAAGACCAGAAGGCCATCAGAGCCTCTGGACATGGAGTTGCCTGCCATGTGCTAGGGATGGTCCTCCATTCGTCTGAAAGAGCAGAGAGATGGCTGGGAAAGATAAAGAGATGACAAAGGGATAACCCACCAGTACTACATTAAATAAGAAGAAGGTTACCATTTTCTAAAGGAAACGGTAGCCCTCAGGACCCAAGATAACCCTTACTAAAGGCTCCAAAACTTAGGTTACCAAACATCTGATTGCATTTTGGGGAAATTGTTCTGGGCTTTACTTCTAACCTCTTTTATAGATATATAACTTATTTTTTAAATACCGTCAGATATTTTAGACATACAGGTTGAATATTTCACACACACACACACATTTTATAAAATATATTACCATACTAATTGACATAGTGATTGTGCAAATTAAGTTACTTAATATTATCACCTCACATCACGTTAGAGAAAGTGTGCTAGTTAGGACATTTAAAATTTACTTATGAAATTTGAAATATCCAGTACAGTCTTAACCGCAGCCACCATGCTGGACATAGATCACCAGAAGTAAGTCCTATCACTTTGGTCTGGTATATTCTCCCACCAATACGCTTTATCCTAAGTTCTGCAAACATAGCTTTCTACTTTCTTTCTGAATTTTCTTTTAAAAATTCTAAACATAAGTGGGATCACAGAATACTTGACTTTGAATCACTGGTTTGTTTTGTTTTGCATAATAAATTATGTTGTCAAGAATTGCAAGATTTCATTATTTTTATTGCTGAATAATATTCCAACACACACATACTCAAACTGTTCACATATAACACATGTGTGTTTTTGTATATGTTAACAATTCTGTTTTTCAAGGACATCTTCTTTCTCAGGTTAGCAATCTAGTCATGATCTATCTTCCCCATGGTCTTCTGTAGCTGGGGTTACAAACAAATACTACCACCACCACCCCCTCATATATAGCTTTTTAAAAAGCATTTATTAGTAGTGCAAAGCACTTTATTAAAGTGCAATCCCAGAAATTCTATTCCTGGGTTCATATGCAGCTGAAAGGCTTGCTTATGGGCACCAAAGAATAGAGAGAATGTTCAGGATTCTTTATGTACAAAGAACCCAGACATAAAACAACCCAAGATCCATCACCCTTACAATTGACAAATAGCATAGAGTGTTTTTCTTATAATGACAAATAATATGTAGTGAAAACTTAATATCACTGATTAATCTTATGTGTCATACACAAACACAATTCTTAGGAAGTTCCAAAATAGACAAACTAATTGTTAGTGGTGGTTAGTGACAGAATAGAGGTTTTTTGTTTTGTTTTGTTTTTTGGTTGTTTTTTTTACTAAGAAACTAATGATCAAGATAGCAAGAGAGATCTCATTTACACGCTATTTGTTGATTTGGGTGATTAGTTATAGGGATGTGTTTATTATTAAAATACGAATGTAATACATATGACTTCATTTACAAGTGTTATAACTTGATAAATGTAATTTATGTTTTATTTAATATTTATTTATTTACAGTTGTACTTGTGACTAAAACCAGGGACTTCAGCATGTCAGTCAAATACTATACCACTGAACTACACTATAGCCATAAAACTTAAAATTTTACGTGTGTTTGTGTGTGTGTGTGTGTGTGTGTGTGTGTGTGTGTAGATTTTTGAGAAACATTAACCTACCTTTCTTTACTTCCAGCAAACATATTAGTGGGGCATACTTTAGATAAATTTCATATTAATTATTAATAATTATTGACTTTTATTGCCAAGAATTCATTCTATGAGTCAGTATAGTATTCCTAATGCTTGTTCATGAATTAATATGGGATTCCCCTCTATATATTGTGAATATGTTTTATTACCCTTTGTTAATATAGAAGCTGCTTTGACCTGTGTAAGGATAGAATATATTCTATCTAGGCAGGAAATCCAAGCAGGGATAAAGAGAGAAAAGAAGACAATCAGGGAGACACCAGCAGTCACTGGAGCGGTAAGAGGTGAGGTAACAAGCCATGGGCCTAATGGTAAAATACAGAATAACAAAAATGGGTTAATTTGAGCTATAAGAGTTAATTAATAATAAGTATGAACTAATCAGCCAAACAATTTGTATTTAATATAACTTTCTATGTGATTACTCAGGACAGGGTTGTTAGAAAATGAAGGTACAGCCCCCAGTTACAATGAATAATATTGCTATTATTCCCATTTTACAGAGAGCAATGCTGTGGTTTAAAGCAATGGTGTAATTTGTTCAAAGTCCAAGACATGTTAAGATATGTCTTTGCTCATGTACAATCTCATGGTCTGGATTGACTTGTTTCCAGGAGAGAAACTGGCCAGTACTAAAGAGAGGCAGGAGGCACTGCTAAAGAAATCTCAGTCTTGAAAAGACATGGAGATAGGAGAGGGGAATTTTTTTTTTTTGTATATCTTTCACCTAAGGGTTAGGATGTGTACTGGAGACATAATTTAGCTGCCCTGTTCAAATAAATCATACCTAAGATACATATAGGCTGTATCCTTCAGCAACCCTTCCCCTCTAAGAAAGAGCTTAGGGGCAAGAATTGCAGTACTTTTTGTTGTTGTTGTTGAGCAAGAGGGCAAACAAGCATCCCTGTAAGACTGAATTCAGTATTTTCTGAAGTTTCCCTCACAATGAAGAAATGGTATACTTCAAGTAGTGAAGTAGTTTCTGAGCTCTATCGTTTATGCTGCTTCAACCTTGGGACTCAAGGGCTTACAAATGCTGACTCAAAGACATTTTTGCAAGTGGTTTTGTGACAGCAATATAGACTTGGAACATGTCCATAAGGCGATGGGATAAAATAGACTGTTGAAAAATGTATGGTCATTTCTTCTTGAGTAGAGTCCTTAATATCACAAGGGATACCACTATCTCTGAAACATCATCTCATTGCAGATCAGAATCTAATTTACTTCCCATTTTCAAATTATAGACTCTGATGAAATAAAACGAGCAAGAGAGGACAAGACAGAGAATTTAATTTATTTGGAATAAAAAAGAATTAAAATAATCTCAAAAAAAACGTTAATCTAGAAAAGTTCTCTAACAGCGTAGAAGAAGTTTGCCAAGAAATGAGATTATGTCATTAGATTCAATCAAGTCACATTTGACACCATCCTGGGAGTTCTTACAAAGAAACAAATTTCTTCAGGAGGAGAAAAAAGAGTTGTATTGAATAAGAACACAGATTGAAATGATTAGCAGTTACTACATTCATTTTTAAGGTAGAAAGTGAAGTGGAATCAGAATATTGAAACTTGACAAAATGTTTGGTTGGCATCTGGAGTTCCTATTTGATGTTTTCGGTGTCATCATGACAGTAAATATGGTATGCTGTATTTTTAAATGAAGCATGATTTAAGTTCTTAAGAAATAGATAATGATAACAGTATCACTGCGCATTTCACAGATCTGTTAAATCAAACAAAAGCAGGTGTGGAATTCACCTTGTTAAACAGGATCTAATGATGTGCTGCTATTAGATGAAGTTTTGGTGCTTATTTTAGAAGAAAGTATTGGGCACAGAAAAAAAGATACCCAATGAGAGGTAAGACTCAACGTTCCAACATTGGCACAGAGAAAGAAAGAAACAAACTCAGAAAAGTCACCAAAAACATTTATTTATTAGTCCGTACTATTGCAGCAATATAGGAAGATGACATTTTAGTTAAATGGCAGAAGGCAATTTTGAGAAATAATCTTTCATATTCTTCAAAAATAATTCCTGCATCATGTGACATAAAGCAGTTAATCTAAAGTGCCCAATACCTTGCAACATACATACAAAGAAATATGTAAATTTTATCATAGTCTTGTTTGCACCTAGGGAGGTGTGAGAGCAATTAGCAAAATGTAAACTAACCATGTATATTCAGTTTATATGTATATATACATATATATACACACATATATATGTATGTATTGTACAAATGTGTAAAGATGTAAAAGATAAAATTTTACAGTTTTACAAAATATTTCATGACTTTGACAGAATTAACTAACATAGCATTGAATTCAGACAATGAGGCTACAGTTTTACAGAACACATGATAACATTAGTTAAGGAAGATGTATACTGAGGACCAACCATATGGGACACATTTCTAAAAGTCTCTAGCAAAATTCCAACAGAATTTTATTTTTTAAATATTTCTTTAATTTTAAGAGTATAATAACAATAATATTTCTTCCCCTCTCAAAATTCTCCCATATACTTCTCCTTGCTCTTTCAAATTCATAGTCTTCTTTTTCAATAATTGTTATTACATCTATATATAACTATTCCTAAAACTGCATACTCAGTCTATGTAATATTACTTGTATATGTGAGATACTTTTGTTGGGTTGCATTAGCAATTCTCAAACTCAGAATCTGAAAGCCATTGCTATTCAGAAGATTACTTAACCCTAAGAGTTTTCTTGAGGTCCTCCAAGAAAATGTGTTTCTTCAGTGTTTTTTTTTTTTTAACCACCATCACCATCACCTTTATGAATGCTGAATTTAAGAAGGAAATTCTCATTTTAAACGCTGTGTTTTTATAGCGACCTATCAAGCCGTGGCCTTTAGCTGTTGTTCTGTGACAGCCACTCCATTAAAACCCTGACGTAAACAAGTGGGGAAGGTGAACCAGCAGTGTAGATATTTGCACAGCGCTACTGTCAGGTAAATTTTTAAAGATAGGTTTTATGAACCCATTACTTACAGTCAAGGCTTTTTGACTATAACATCTGAAATCATTTACGGAGACAAAATGTTTTGTCAAAACATACTGCTGGGAGTCAGTATGTAGCTTCTTTTCTGTAATTCAATTTAGCTCTGTGGTTTGCATGAAAGAGAAATTCTAGCTGGGCAGTCACAGAAAGCCAGTGGAAAATGACAATATGGTGAACATCAGAGGCAATTAAAATTAAATGCTTTGCTATCTTCATCTTATTTCTTAATAAATGAGTAATTGTACTGCAGTGTACCTGGTGGCAGACTGAATTAGGAAGACACAGGGCATCATTGCTGGATTGCTCCACAAAATTTAATCTTAATTTTGAGTTCCCCATAGAGAAAACAGCCACACCACTATCTTTCCAGAACCTATGACTGAGATATGACAAGAAAGAGAACCTTACTGAAAAATAGAAAATAAAAAAAAACAGTTTGAGATAATAAAAACACACATAAACACATATATTGAATTCCAAAGAGCTGGTACTGTCAGCAGGGTCAGACTTTACCAACATAAATTATCTGACACATAGATAGTTAAAATTGTTCTAGATCTGCGACAACACACTTCTCCCCTGCAAAACTTTGAGTTTTGATAATAAATAAGAGCTCACAGAATTACATAAATGAAAATAAATGTGAGGAAATAAGAATCATTATTTGATTATTGAGTACTAATCGATCCATATAGGTTTTTATCAACTACCTAGGATCTAAGAATAAATGAAAACATAAATGCTAGCACAATACTCTGAAGTGTGGAATATTCCTTTACACTGTGTGAATATATGTAGCTATGATTGATTTAATAAACAATCTGACTGGCCAAAAACTGAACAGGATAAGGTTAGGAAGGAGAGCCAAACAGAAGGCTGGGAGGAAGAAGGAAGGAGCTGGGAGTCACTAGCATTCACAGAGAGAAACATGATAGGCATCCTTTACTGAGAAAAGGTACCAAGCAAGCTGGCAAAGAATTGACAAGAAATATGGGGTAATTTAAAATGTAAGTATTAGTTAGTAACAAGCTTGTGCTTTTGAGCGAGCATTTATAATTATTAACACTCTGAGTGGTTATTTGGGAGTGGGCAGTCGGGACAGGAAAACTCTTTCAACACTCAGTCCACTTATCCACTAGTGGAAACGATACAAACATAAGCGAATGTAAGACAGGGCTAAAGTGTTAGAAGATTGAGGTGTTGTTGCTGGAGCTCCTTCACCGCTCCTTCAGCCAATAGCCGCTGAGATACCAGCCCACTGGGGCGTGGTCTCTCTCCCTTTAAAAAAGCAGCCACTTTCCTCTGCTCTCTCTCTGGCTTCCCTGCAACTAGGCTCCCTTCCTGATTGAGCAAGAGGGCTGTTATCTGCGGTGATCTGTAAGTTTTTCCCCTTTAAATAAATAGCTTCTCTATTGGTCATAATTCCAAACTGGTGTGGGATTGCTTGTGATTTATGCCTTCAAGGTGTGAAGTTTGCAGTGGAAACTCGCAAGTTGCCAGGTCTGTCCTGAAACTTTTTTAGAAGTGACTTTTTAATACATGACTACATACTCACTTTTGCAGCTTGGGTGGAGAAGCCATCACAAATGAGGAGTTGAAGAAGACTGCAAAAGAATATAGGAGATTAGGAATAAAACATCAACGTGGAAAGAGAGTTTGGGGGAAAAAAACTAGGATATGTACAGCTAGAAATCTGATTCCAACTTCTAATGCAAAAACCTTGATATTTTAAAATGAGAAAATTTCATGTTCATCTATTTGGAATGTTACTCTAGAGAAAGTGTGAAGTAAAGTTAAACAATAAAATAAACACCAAATCCAATAATAAAGGACTTCAATTGAAGAAAGAAATCCGGTACTAAGGAAATGAGGCAAACTAGACTGTGAGGGAGAGCAAAGAGCAATAGACCACAGTATTGACAGCATTCAGCAAAACAGTACAAAAGAGTTTCATTGGCAGTGATCAGTAGGTTTGGGTCCTTAGTGGTCCAAGAGATACTTGTATTTGAGTCAAAGCATATGACTAATTAGAATAATAATTAGCAACAATGGATTATGACCATGTACTGAATTACTGTATTAAAATTTTCTAGAGTCACAAAACTTATGGAATAAATCTATCATATAAATTATATATATATATCCATCTATCTATCTGTGTGCACACACATGCATGTGTGTATGTATACACATACATTTATATACATATATATGTATATATTTGAATTTATTGGAATGGATTACAGGCTGCAGTATAACAACGGTTAGTTACAAATGGAAAGTCTAAGAGTCTAGTAGCTTCTCTGTCTCATAAACCTGGGTGTCCTAGCTAATCTTCTGGATACTCTAACAAGGTGAGGGAAAGCAAGTGAGGAGCCCTTTTTTCTTCCACTGTCCTTATAAAGGCTTTCAGAAAAAGGTGTGGCCTATATTGAAAGTGTGTCTTCCAGCCTCAAGGTCTGGATTAAAGACTTGTGAAATCCAGCTTTAAGATTTAGATCAAAGTGATATTTTTTTTCTTGCCTCAAGATCCAGATCACAAGTGTGGAAGTGATTTGAGGTATTATAATTCATATGATAATTCATAAAATGAATAGTAATCTCAAATGCATAACATCTTCTTATAAAACACCTGACCAATAGTCACCCAAATGGTCAGGGTCATTAATGCCCAGAATAGTCTAAGAAACTCACAGTCAGGTAGTTGCGGAGGACACAAGGTACCAGAACACATATATATCCTGGGAGGGTCCTTGAAATAGGACCAGGACATTAGAGAAAAATGGAAGAAAGTTGAGTGAAATGTGGACTGTGCTTGGTGGCACTGCATCTGCGACGCTTCATTAATTTTGACAAATGTACCATGCTAATGCAAGGCGTCAATAATAAGGAAAACTCACCGAGGGGTACATGAGAATTCTCCACACTGTTTCAAGCTAATTCTGTGTATATGGTAGAGTTACAATAATAAAATTTTATGCAAGAATCCAAAGGACAGCTGTGTAAAGCAATGTTAGCTTATTAAGTATAACAAACATATTATACTAATATAAAATCTCATCAGTAAATAAAACTAGGTACAAAATATATAGGAGCTTGACTACTTTTGCAGTTATTCTTTAAATCTAAAAGGGAAAAAAAATCAAACCTAAATTTCAAGCTTATTTTTAACTTATGGATGTACAAATATGTACTTGAAATGGTTCTCTTTTTGTCCTCAACAGTTTTATCAAAAGATACATACATCATGGAAATTCCTGACTTCATGGGTGCATTATACCTTTCTTTTCTTAGGACTTGTGAGAAAAGGTAAAACAAAGTTCAGTGACTCAGAAGTACTTTTATTGCATGTTGTATAAGTCTATAAAATCCTACAGTTCATTCTGGTAGATCACCACAACCAAATTGATATAGAAACACAAGTCATAAGAAAAATAGTATTTCCACATAAATGTAGGAGGATCATTTTCTCTTTTAGGATTTCTGAGTTCAACAAGACTGTGCTGAATATCCTAGCATTAATATGAGTGAGCAAGAATTTCAGTTTAGGACGCCCTAAACTGTAGCAATATCAAAGAATTCACTTATCTTTTATTCTCTCTTCTTCCAGCTGTGTGTTTGCTACTATACTTGGTAAATGGTGCAGCTTTTACATGAGAATCCAGAGGTGGACTTTTCTTACGGTGTGGATATTTAAGCATAGAACATGAAGCATGTATTTCATTTTTTTTATTTCACAAGTTGCCATTGTAATCTTGCAATTGCAGTTTCTCAGACTACAGTCTTTGTGAGTTCCATGTCTCTGAGAATTATGTATTTCCTTATAAAAAAGAGAGGGATGGGGAAAATGCAAAAAATAACAGTAAGGAAAATTTGTTGTTTGTATAACAACAATAGATAACATTAATTTGTGGTATTTGAAAACACTTTATGAGAAATGTTATTTACTCTATTTCATTAGGTTTTCCAATCATCTGCATTATCAATTTCCATGGATAAATTTTCTTTTTGCAATTATCAACACTACTTATATAATGGCCTGACAGGTTGAGTTTAGTATGGACACCCCTAACTTTAATTCCCTTGAACACTAAAATCATTTTTGTCTGATGTCTTTTAAGCATTAAATAAATAATTATAAAGGAAATGTACTAACTAGAAAGAGGACTGATAGAGATGTAGAGAAAATATATAAAGTTACATATACATGTATGTAGTAACCTAGTAATTCTACTCAGTATAAACATTTGAATATATAGGCTTCATATTCTGCTTACTGGGTAGGTTGCCTATGACATACACATCTCCTCTTTTATCACAATTCTATCAAGGACTCTGTGGGTTCAGGGAAGTATGTGGGATCCAGCATTATCTAACAGGATATTTCCCTGAACTGCAGTAATACCAAAGAATTCACTTCTGACCATAATTATTGATCCCACGGCAGTCAGCTCTTAAGTTGGATCATTCATAGTGGTTCTGGAGATTTCTGTAAGGAGCAGTGAGCCTCGGGTCTCGTTTCTTTGCTGACTATGAATAAGGGAGCTTCCTACTGTCACTGCTGACATCAATCTTGGGAAAGAGAAAACAGAGAATAAAGGGAACTGGGTTCTTAGTGACATCATTGAACCCATAAATCAACCCGTTCCTGAACAACTGCTACTCTCATTCCTTTAATTATGTGAAACAGTATAATGTTTTCTATTGTTTTTTTTTTTACCAGTTTAGGCTAGGGTAATAGTTTCAAAAGAGGTAAACTAAACAATGTAACACTCTTGAGACAATAATTATAAAATAATTTAATATTCATAATTATATTAGTACAGCCCAATGGCCAAGAAACCATATTCTGTAGGCAAACTGCCTAGTTTTAAATCTCTGGCTATTATTACTTGGCCATGTAAACAGAGTTAAGTTCGCTTTATCTCTGTGTCTCAGTTTCCCCCTCTGAAAAAGGAGGTAATAAAGAGCGCTTTCCAATGGAGACTGTGAGGTGTGAAAGAGGCAAGGGTTGGATACTACAGTGTCCGACAGGAAGTGATCAGTGTTTACATCACTTTGAAATACTGAGCCAATGCTCTCTGATAACGTCACAGCAAGTTTATTGCACGTGACTCTAGACTATGTCTACAAATGATCTGAAGGAGTTATAGAAAATGATCGGCATTAAAGAATAATAAAAGCAATTTACCTCCAACATATAGAAAATGAAGAACATAAGTAAAAAAATACATCAAGCTTCCTGATGTTTTCCATGTTTTGACTCCTTAGAGTGCACTAATTCTATTAAAATATATGAGATATATTTTAGATAGTTTTATCTTAGGCAACTGTCTATACTGACAACTTTTAGCAGCTTGAAGGAATTATACAGTCATTTCCAGAGTACCTTAATTCAAGTTACATTGGTATTCACATTTTCTTGATGAAGTACAACATAAAATTAAAGTGCATTAAACCCAAATAAATTATATATTTTATCCAGTTGCTTAAATAATTTTCTAGCTTCCTTTATAAATTACAAATATTAACAACCAGTAACAGGCACCAAACATGTGAGAAAAATGAGCAGAAAAAAATAAAACATACAATTCTGAGCACTGAACTATTTCCTAGAAACTGGTGAAAATGCTTTTATTTTATTTTATTTTATTAGAAAGACCCATTCAGTCCTGCTTAACACCCACCAGGAGCATAGTTTAAGAATAATGGCAGGGACCAAACTATGTGCTTAATACAGTTCTTTGCACACAGAGGGCACATAATAAATGTATTTGATTGGATGGCCAAAAGAATCTAGTTTAACATTTATTCTTCATCTAACAACTGCAACTTGCAAAGTACCCACAGAGATGATGTACTTTCAAATATTACACATGGCCCACTGAGTACAATTGTAGTGATGCCCTTTCATAATATCCTCCATTATAATCTTCTATCAAAGCTGAATGAAATATTAAAGTGAAGTGTGCATGCGGTGATTAGTGATCTAGCCTTTCATTTCCTGAAGATTTGGGAGTGATTTGACTACTTGTATCAATCCGTAAGTGGGGGAGGGGCCCAGCTCTTGCAGACTGAAAGAAATCAGGGTACAATATCCTCAAGCGTTTCCTGCATGTCCTCTGAATAGGAACAAATCCAGATCATTGTATTTACAGAGGATAATGTTTTCATGATGTTGCTACATTTAGCTCCCTTGCATTCTGTGCTTAGTATAATAATAAACAGAAAGCTGTGAGCCATGAGTGAAACGTCTTCCATCTGTTTGCTTCTGACAGATGATGCTCAGGCTCATGAAAATTGGGGAAGTCACTGCCACAGAAAGGAGAGAAGTTCCCAATAAAGAGTGCAGATAATTACACACTACGATTTTAAATTACAGCCAACACTTTTGCATTTGCTTGCTTTCGTTTGTTTGGACCATCAGAAGAAACTGAAAAGAGGTCTGTCCTCCTGATGGGAAAATAATTGTTAGTTTATCAAAATCAATAAAGCTCATAATAAAATTTAATTTTTAAATTCCAAACAAAGTTGTTTAACCAAAGGGAAAAAAAAAACAACTACCTGCTGGCAACTTAGAAAAATACTTTAGTGCCAGAGAGAAGGCTGCAGATGGTAAGATGTAAAACATGAGATTTAGTTTAGAATGCTTAGTTTCATAAAGAAACTGCAAGTCATAAATAGCAACAACAACAGAAAGCACAGAAAGGTACTCATTATGGAAGAGAATTTAAGAGGAATTTAGCATTAAATATCAACAAATACTAAGACACTTATCTAATTCCTTATGAGTCTCCAATAAGCAATAAAGTCATGAAACAATACAAATTTTATACTTCAAAAATAAAGCGTCTTAAAGTTTATGAGGCACACCTGTTTTTGCTTTGGCTACCTTTGTTTTGTTTTATTTTAACTAGTTTTGCCACAAAATTCAGACCTACCTTGAATTGGAGCCCTTTTGTTCTGGTCTTTTAAGTGCTGGCCTAACAGGTATACGGTGCCACACTCAATGAAGAGGCTCCAAAGTCTAGTTAGAATTATATTTCCTTGGATACTGTAGCAAAGGAACATGGAACCCTTTAGTTATTAGGTGACAACTATCTATGTTGACTTAAAACTATCGACTGTAACAGTATTGGGCAAAGGGAATTTTGTGAGTACGTGGGTCAGTTATTCACTCTCTAACATGAAACATTATGCACATGTCACCTACCACAAAGTTATACAGGGATCAGAGGCATTTATAAGGATCATCTTAGTAACTGATGATAAGAAAAGCATTTATAACAATAATTTTCAACCCTGCAAGCATATTAGAATTGCTGGGGGCATTTTGAAAACTATCAAGGACTAGACTCTAAGCAAAATTAGTTGTCTTTTCTAAGACTCTAAATGTTTACATCATGTCTCCATCTTCTCCAACATCTAAAGCCCTAATACTCTTGGCTTTCTGGCACTTGTGGTCCATCATCTTCCTTGTGATATCTACTAAACATTTACAGTACAATGTTGTGAGTTAGAACTCGGAGTTTCTTTCTCAGGTACTTCACTTCTAGCAATGGGAACATTGCTAGATACAGATGAAAAGGGTTAACGTAGCTCACACTGCTCAGATGCAGAACTCCTGTGTAGGACCTGACCCTCCCCAAAGCTTTCCCAGGACACTGGTTCTGCCAGAAACATCCACCTCTAGCCAGTTCCTGCTTTCACCACACTGGTCTTCTCTCTTCTCCCCGGAGGACGTGCATGGCAAGCGATTTCATTATACAGTCATCTCAAGCATAATCCCTGGTTAAACACAGATGTTCTCTTACTCTGAACCTTCACTCATAAAGTCAAACGTAGCAAAAAGTAAAATAGGTAGATATTGTATAAATGTATTCTTTTCTCTAAGATAAAACCTTTCATCCTTCAAGGAAGCTCATAAGTCATAGGTTGTCTTTAAGGGAGATAAAATATTCCATCCTCCTGGGAAACTCAATAAGCTTAGGAAAGAAATATCTCAAAGGCTTCAGGAATCTTATGAAAGGACTCAGTCAGTAGGCTTCTGCCTCTCCAAGCATACAGAAGCAGCAAGGTCTTCTGGAAGACAGATTAACACAAACAGAGCGGCTTAGAAGGAACAAACCAGTCCAGCTGAGATCAGCAGAGCTACCTGGAAATGGCTCAGGTTACCTAGGCTGCCTTAAAAAGAAAGTCTCTAGCGTGTTGTGCCTCCTGCAAGTTGCATAGTGTTTTCTAGGTTTCCAGCTTTAGTGCAACAGGCTTTTGGTGACACCAGTTCTTTCTGCTTCTTTAAAGGACTCTTTACCTATATGTTGCAAGAAGGCTACTAGTTAGCTCCCAGCCAATTAGCCCCGAAATAACCACATACATACTGTATTAATTAAATTACTGCTTGGACAATTAGCTCTAGCTTCTTATTGGCTAACTCTTACATCTGAATTTAACCCATTTCTATTCATCTGTGTATCACCACAAAGCTGTGGCTTACCTAGAAAATTTCCAGTGTTTATGTCTGGCAGGCTACATGGCTTCTCTCCACCTCCACCCTTCTTTCTCCCAGCATTCAGTTTAGATTTCCCTTCCTAGCTCTGTTCTACCCTATCAGGCCATGCCAGTTTCTTTATTCACCAAAGGTATTTACAGCACACCTATATTCCTGTAAGAAAACCCAACAATAAATCTGTTGGCTCATCCAGTTGGATCTTGGTGCTACACTTAATTTGGTATGTCATTGTTATGCCCCAATCATGGAGTCTCCCCAAAACTAAGTAGGAGACTAAGTCCTGTATGTAAAAGCAAAGAGCCTTTATTCTTACACAAGATAAATTCTTACACAAACTCGGCCTCTATGAGTGTCCAATGTATTGGAGAGATTGGAGAGCCCGAGCTCAGTTAAGAGTGGGATGTTATAGTAGCAAAGGTAGGGGTGAGGGATTTCTAAGGTTCAGAATCCCTGACTGACTGACATTTGTCTAGGAATGTCCTCATGAAAAGCAATGGGTGTGTGCTGGCAGATAATTTTATCTACATGGTTGAATGCTAGGAATTTCCTTTGGAGGGTCTGTTCCTGGGTGGTGCTTGGGTAGTCTCAGTTTGTGGTCTTTCTCGGAACCAGGCATTGACTTAGCGAGAACTACTGAGACTCAGGCGTATATAGACCTTGTCATGGCTGGGTCCTACAGTCATCAGTTTTTTGTCTAGGATTACTGGAGGTTGAGGTTTTCTCACATCTTCCCGAGAATGGTGTTACCCAACAGTAGGCGTTCTAAGTGTACTTTGAGATCACGAACCTTAAGTAGCTCCTTTTATGCAACTCCCAGTCAGAACATATTTTCCTAATCCACACATCATCTTGTCCTAATAAATGTCTACTTAATGCTTCCCTCTCCTTCATCAATTCTTTAACACCCCCTCTTCCAGTTCAGCTTCTTAACAGCCTATGTAGGCATTGACAGCAGAAAGGAAGCAACTAAGTTCCCATCATCAACTGCATCAATCAAGTTCTGCCTGTGCTCATTACTCTAAAGAACCTCAAGCCAAAGTCAATCCCATGATTTATGTGCCCAGGGGCATCTTCACTTGCCTATGCCTATGTATGGGCATGTCCTGACAATAGTATCTCACCTATGAGTATCTACTCACTGATTAATATTTCACAGCAAAATGTAAATATGTCAAAAATATATTTAATATGGATTAGATTCTAGTTTATATTACATAATAATTATATCAATATTAAGTTTCCTAGCTTGGGTCATTATATTGTCTTATATACATCATAAGAATGACCTTATTATATGAAAATATGCAATGAATAATTAAGAAATGGGACATACTAGGTTCAATTAATATTTTATCAATTCAGGAAGAAAGAAAGGGAAAGTAAGTCAGGGGAGAGTGATAATGAGTGTCAATACAATATAAGAGCTAAGAATTAGTAGCCTAAGTAAAAGCTGTTGTATTTCTGGTTTCTCCAGAATTGCAGAACCAAGAGTATGTAGAGAAATAAATTAAAAAGGGATAGCCATACCGTTATCTCAGATATGAAGGCTTTAGTTGGTAAGTAGATATACCTCCTAATTTTTTTTTAAAAAAATTGGATAAATGACCTAAAATCTTTTTTTTTTTTTTTTGGTTTTTCGAGACAGGGTTTCTTAAGACCTAAAATCTTAAGTTATTCAATAATATATCATCCCATTATTTGATATGTACAAGGTATTAATCAATAAATTCACTTCAGAAGACATACTAATTTCTAGGCTGACAAGAATTAGAATCGTATACATTTGTAAAGATAACAATGTTGAGTAACACCTATTGATAAAGATAGCTTTAAAAGCCTTGTTATGCCTGAAATTTTATTTCATTCAAGCTGGTTTTATGTAAAAGACTTCCCAGTAGTGTATTTTTTTGACAGTTTTTGACAGTGGATGTCAGATGGGATAACTCCATCACAGTCCTTCATAGACCTGAGCTCTAAGTAACCACACACCAGGAACCCATGTTCTTTGATATCCTAGGAGTGGGACAGAGACCGGCTCTGATAAAGATTTATACAGAAAATTTACTCTAATTACTAATCCAACTGAAAAAGTCACCTTGCCAATTTTGATGGTCAAAGTTGGAGTTGATGGAAATTTCTTTGCAGGATTTTTTAAATTACCAACTAATAATTACCACTGTCACAGATAAATGCATGCATGGGGAGCTTTATTGAGGAGATCTGAAATTTTATTCAAAGCAAACATGCTATTTTTCAAATAATAAAAACTGAAGACAAACAAATAAAGGAGCCTACACTGTGAGCAGAGGAGGACAGAACACAGGCAACATCTCTCTTAGCATCCAGCCAAGTATTTCAACCCTTTCAGATAACCTGTGACTAACAAGAAAACAAAACAAAAAAAAGGTTTCATAATTTTTTTGTAGAGTGTGAAAGGGAGGAGAAAAAGAAGGTGAGAGAAGGGAGAAGGAAAGCAAAATATAGACAAGGAGATGGACAGGGGAGAGGGGAAATGAAAATAATAAAAAATATTCACCTGAATCTTGTTTATATATTTATTTTAAATCATGAGCATATGTACGTGGGGGGAGCCGTTATGTGCATGTGAGTGCAGGTACTCTTAGAGGCCAGAAGAGGGCACCAGATTCCCCAAAACTGTGATTACAAGCAGTTGTGAACTACAAGATGTTGGGGACCAAACCCCTGACCCTTTCAATAGCAGTATGTTTTCTTAAATGCTAAGCTGTCTCTCCAGTCCCTAACTTTTTTATGTATTGAGCTATGCACTGATTAAAGGAATTAAGATTAGTAAGATTCGATCATTTTAAAAATAACAGAAGTAATAAAACCTGTTACTAACCAACTCAATCTTCTTGACTTCTGGAGGTTCCTCAGTTATTCTACAACACTGATGGACATGGTAGATAATGGCAGCTGTATTTGAATAACACTTCAGATCTAATTTAATAGCCCTCTTCAAAACAGAGGAAAGAGTTAAAATGGATATTTCAAAGTTCCCTCTCAATCAGACTTTAAAAGACAGATTTTTAGAAAGCTGTTAGGACTGAATTAAATGCTCCTCTTTCAAACATCTTTCTTGCTGGCAAGTTGCTGTTAAAAATTAAAGGGGGAAAAAAAAAGAGGTCATCTTTTTGTGCCATACACTTCTGATGGACCTGAAGCCAAAATAAGTCAGACTAAATTATGAAAGTCAGTGACCTCCGTGGAAGTATTATACAGCATTCCAAAGCACTATAAGGACTTTCCTGTGATCTTTTTAGCCTTGCAACCAGAAATTCAAAAACTTATTTAATTTTAGATTGCATATATCACCTTTTAAATTTTCTCTCTAAAACGATAAATCATTTTAAATAATAGGGCACCTTTAGCTTGTATTTCTTTAAGTTCCTCACTGTCAATTCTTTATTCCTTTCTATAAAACCTGGCATGGGTGCAATTAACTGCTAGTATCTGGCATTTGTTGCTATAACGGACAAAACACTGACCTTCATGTTAGGGCCAATGCTTCAACTCCATCTTACTTCGTGTGTGAAACTAATCCCGAAAGTTTTGTTCACACCCTAGTAAGACACTGAATTCAGGTGGAGAGGTTGAAAAGAGATAAATCTTCAGATCCCTGTGCTTAGGACTCTTTTGGATAAGCACATCCCATCATCAACACACCTTTGAACAGCTCGCAGGCAGGTGCTCTCGTTTGCCATACAGTGCTTTCCATAGCCACGCAGGTGTCTAATTGAGCAGCATGTTAAGGATAATGTGGGTCCATTGCCACCTGTAAATCACTTGGCATTCTTAAACAGATACATCCTCAGCTAGCAGAGGATCTCATGGACCTCCTCTATACAAGCTCACTGAAGATGTCCTTATCGCCATCTTTGTGGAGATTATTGCAGCATCTGCTAAGTCTAAAAGAAAAAAAAAGTAGACAATGGTAGCTTGATTTCATAACTAGGGCTTGTTAAGCGGAAGATAAAATTTTGATGCTATCTGTTAATTCATGCTGAAGTCTGATTGGTGTGGAAGAGATCAACAATCACAAAAATGAAAAGCCACAATGAAGTTAATAAGTACCACCCGGGGACTAAAAATATTCCTCTGTGAGTTCAGGGAGCAGGCTGGATGTGTGAGCACTGAGCCCGTGCGTTTGGCCTTGCTTACAGGTGCTCTCAAAATAGTCATGTGACTTCTGTTTGAGCTTTACCAACATTCAATGTGACTTTTCAGATGCTATTCCGATCCAAACTGTGCTTTCCATACAAAATTTTACCCACCCGGCCCATATTCACCACAGCTATTTCATTTTTCCTTTGATTACATTTACCATGGTAATGTGGCCTTAAAGACATCACGTTGATTTCCTGTGTTTCCTAGCACAATTTTAAAATCATGAATGTCAATTGTGTCCTGCATATCACATTGCTAGGGCTGAGAAATGAAGTGAAGTACTTAGTCAGTGTATTTTACAGTGGAGCGACTCTCAGAATCATGCCCCTAAGGGCCTGGCACCTGCATACTTCTGAGAGTGTCTCCATGCTTCGTAAAAACCTGGAATTTGATGCAGAATTTAGCCAGTTCCATGTGTTCATAAAATGGTAGTTATGGGTGCCAAAATAAGCTACTTTCTGGTGTAAATTGCTTCTAATTATTATCTTCCCAAGTACAAGTATAAAACTAAAACATCACAAATACATATTATTTGAGAACACTGACAAAAATCCACGTTAATAAGAATTTGAGATGCTTATCTACTAAGAAAATGCGCATTCCATGGAGGAATTTCCTAACATTTGCCATTATCATTGTTCTTAGAACATTTGCCAATAGTTCTATTATTAATATGCAAAAATAATAAAAAAGACTTTATGTAAGTCTTTAATATGTTAAATATGAATTCTAAAATAAAGACACAACTCTGAGAGATCATTGTGCCCATTTAACAGCAGATCAGTCTGAGCACATGAAATTTCTAGAGTGAAATAAGAGGTAAACAAGGAGTTTATATATACATATATGGATATGAATATATAGAGAGACTTGTGGAAAGAAGATCTTGTTTATGTATAAATAAAGCCCCAAAGAAGATGAAGCCAAAAAGAATGAGAAGAAAATTTTCAAAAAAAATTGTTTACTACAAATTTTCTAAACAGATACAAGAAATGTATAGTACCTTAAGAGTGGTGAAAGGCATTTGACAAAATCTAACACCTCATCATGATAAAGGTCTAGGCGAGATTGGAAATACAAGAGACATAACTATATATATATATATATATATATATATATATATATTAAAGGCAATTTACAGCAAGTCTATAGCTAGCATCAAATTGGATTGGGAGAAACTCAAGAGTATTTTCAATAAAATCAGAAACAAGACAAGGTTGTCTACTCTCTCCATATCTACTCAATACTGTACTTGAAGTTCCAGCTACAGGAATAAGAAAACTAAAGGAAATCAAGAGGACACAATTGAAAGGGAAGCAATCCAAGTATTGTTATTTGCAGATGATATGATAGCAATACATATACGTGACTCTATTAATTCCATCAGGGAGCTCCTACTGCTGATAAACAATTTTAGAAATATGGTTGGGTACAAGATTAACTCAAAAGAAATGAGGGAAACAACTTTGACAATAGCCACAAACAATATAAAATAACTTGGGTTAACACTAACAAAACAAGTTAAAGACTTATGTGATAAGAACTTCAAATATTTGAAGAAAGAAATTGAAATTGGAAAGATATCTTATGCTCATCAATGGGCAGGATTAACATAGTAAAAATAGCCATTCTAGATTCAATGCAATCTTCATGAAAAAGTCCAACACAATTTTTACAGATCTTGAAAGTACAATTCTCAACTTTATATGGAAAAACAGTAACAACAGAAAAGAACCCAAAATAGCTAAAACAATATTGAATAATATGAGATGTGTGTCCCACCATTCCTGAATTCAAGTTGTACTACAGGACAATAGTAAGAAAATCTACATGATATTCAGATAAAAACAGACACATTGATCAATAGAATCAAATTGAAGATCCAGGCGTAAATCCACATACCTTTGGAACCTGATTTTTTTATATAGAAGGCAGAAGTAAATACACATTGGAAAAATGATAGCATATTCAGCAAATGGTGTTAGTCAAACTGGTATTTACAGGTAGAATGCAAATAGATCCATACTTACCACCCTGAACCAAACTCAAGTCCATCTGGGTTTTGGTGGCTCATGCCTTCAATCCCAGTATGCAAAAGGTAGAGGTAGGTGGATCTCTGTGAGTTCAGGGCCAGCCTGGTCTACAAAGTGAGTTCCAGGATAGCAAGACTGTTTCACAGAGAAAACATTTCTTGAAAAAAAAAAAAAAACAAAAGAAAAAAAATACTCAAGTCCAACTGGATCAAGGACCTTAACATAAAACTAGAAACACTGAACCTGATAGAAAAGAAAGTAACCTTGAATCCATTGGCACAAGAGACAAGACCACCAATAGTGCAGATACTAAGATCAATGATTAATAAATAGCACTTCATGAAACTTAAAAGATTCTGTAAAGCAAAGAATACCATTAATCAGACAAAGTAGTGGCCTATAGAATAGGAAAACATTTTTTTTACCAACTCCACATGCAGTTGAGTACTAATATCCAGAATATATAAAAAACTACTTTGAGATGCAATCTTACAGCTGTCAGAATGGCTAAGATCAGTAACAGAAGTGACAAGTCATGATGGTGAGGATATGGATCAAGGGTAATAGGCCTACATTGCTCGTGGGAGTGCAAACTTGTATATCCACTAAGGATATTAATATGTTGGTGAAGGCGTAAGTCACAAACAATGCCACAGCAGTTTGGAATTATGATTAATAGGATGGTATTTATTTAAAGGGGAAAAAACTTACAGATCACCGTCAGCCCTCTGCGCAACCAGGAAGGGAGTCTAGTTGCAGGCAGAGCAGGAAGTGAAGAGAGAGAGAGAAGAGGGAAGTGGCCACTTTTTTAAAGGGAGAGAGACCACTCCCCAATGGGCTGGTATCTCAGCAGCTATAGGCTGGAGGACCGGAAGGACCTCCCGCAACATGTTGATTGTTTAGAATGTGGGGAATCAATCTACCTTAAAACCCAGCTATACCACTCTTGGGCATACACCTTAAAGATATTCCATCTAAACACAAGGATACTTGTTCATTCATGTTCACTTTGACGTTATCATAATAGCCAGAAACTGGAAACAGCCTAGATACTCTCAACAGAGAATGGATAAAGAAAATGTGGTACATGGAGTATTACTCCATTGTTAAAAAATGATTCACACAACTGGATGGAACTAAAAAAAAAATCATCCTGAGTCTGATAACCCAGACCCTAAACGATAAATATAGTATGTATGAATTTATAAGGGGATATTGCCCATTAAGTAAATGATAACCAAGCTACAATACATAGACCCATAGGGATTAAGGAAACTGAAGGGTGTAGTGGAGACAAAAGGCTTCCCCTGCCAGAGGGAAATAGAATAGATTTTATGGGTGGACTGAGTCAGGAGGGGATAAGAGTAGGAGGATCAGTTAGGTGATAGATGGGGGAGTAAGAGAGTGTGGGGAGGGATAGCTAGAATTGAGGGGGGGCATTTAGGAAGTGGTATGAAAACTTAGTGCAGTGGAAAGTCCCTGAAATCTAGGAAAGTAATCCTAATGAGGACTCCTAGCAACTGGATCCACTTTAATGAGAGACTTTGTTTCAAAAAAGAAAGTGAGATGTAATTGAGAAATACATGTGCCCTCAATTTGTAATCTCCATACAAATATGCATATAAATACACCTATGCCAAATGAACATATGCATGTATGAAGATAATACAGGAAGATAATAATAATACTGTTTGAGTGGAACCCCCATCTTGACCCCACCTCCCTCCCTCCCTCTCTCTCTCTCTCTCTCTCTCTCTCTCTCTCTCTCTCTCTCTGCAGACTCTACCTTTAGGAAGTATGCCAAGTGACAGTTTCTCCCTCTGACATACTCAGGACCATGCCAACAGGGTATTTAAGACCTGATCCCTAGATCTGCCATGTTATTCTCTCTTGTCTCCCCCAAGAGTCACCATGAAGGTTTTTTATTTCTTGGCTCTATTTATTATCACCATGAAGGTTTTTTTTTTTTTGGTCTGTTTATTAAACCTGGTTTTATTTATTTGACCTGATATGATTTACTTGCATTTGCAGAGGTATCCACAACCAAAGATTTTCAAAATACTTATCAAATATGACAGCAAGACAATAGCCACAAAGGAAAAGTGAGTTTGAACTTATTAGGAATCATCAATTATATCACATTACAGAAACGAAAAATTAAAACTTAAAATAAGAAAAAAACACTACACAATTCTCATTGCTGACAGAGAACAAGTACATAGAATACACATTATACAAATGTGCACATATGCGCTAAGTATGTAGATTTTTAAACCAAAATTGAATTGCAGAAATGAAAACAAAAAGATGATGATAAAATTTAAAATGTGGAAAATTCACAAACAGTTCATTTCACAGAAGATATTCAAAAAGTAAGTAAGTATAACTGAATGCTTGACATAGCATGCATCAACTTAGTAACTGGTAATACAAGTTCAAACCAAAATTGAATAACAGTACACTGTGAAGGATTGAATGATAATAGCCCCCATTGACTCATATTTGATTGCTTGGTCTACAATTAGTTGGACTGTTAAGGTAGGATTAGGTGTGGCCATGTTAGAGAAAGTGTGTCACGGGTTATGGGCTTTGAGAAGTCAAAAGCCCACTCCAGTTGTCTTGCCAGCTGTCTCTTGCTTGTGGGTTAGGATATAAGCTCTCAGCCTCTGCTCCAGCACCATATCTGCCTGACAACCAAATTAAATGCTTTCTTTTATAGGTTGCCTTGGTTATAATGTCTATTCACAGCAATTGAATAGCAACTAAAACACATGTATGCTTTAAAAATCTAAGGTTAAAAAATAACACTGTGAAGTGCTTGTTAAAAAATATGTACAAGGAAGTCTACATGTAGAGGAATTAATATAGATCCATATCTTTCACCATGGATCCAAATTCAAGTCCAAATGAATCAAAGACCTCAACATAAAGCCAACCACACTGATCCATACAGAAAGTAAAGTAGAAAGTACACTTGAATGCATTGGCACAGGAGACAACTTCCTAAATATAATCCCAGTAGCACAGACACTGAGAGAAACTGTTAAAAAATGGGACTTCCTGAAACTGAAAAGCTTCTGTGAAGCAAAGAACACAGTCAACAAGACAAAATGAGAGCCTAAGAATGGGAAAAGATCTTCACCAACCCTACATCAGACAGAGGGCTGATCTACAAAATATACAAAGTACTCAAGAAATTGTTCATCCAGAGAATAAATAATCCAGCAAAAGCATAGGGTACAAACCGACATAAAGAACTCTCAACAGAGGAATCTAAAATGGCTGAAAGACACTTAAGGAAATGCTCCATATCCTTAGCCATCAGAGAAATAGAAATCAAAACAACTCTGAGATTTCTTCTTTAACCTGTAAGAATGACCAAGATTGAACACACTGATGACAGCTTATACTGGAGAGGATGTGGGGTAAAGGGAACATTTCTGCTTTGCTGGTGGGAATGCAAACTAATAGCTCCTTTGGATAGCAGTATGGTGATTTCTCAGAAAATTAGGAAACAACCTTCCTGAAGACCCAGCAATACCACTTTTGGGTATATTCAAAAGATGCCTAATTGTACCACAAGGACATGTGCTTAATTAAGTTCATAGCAGCATTTTTTTGTCATATCCAGAATGTGAAAACAACCTAAATGCCCCTCAACTGAAGAATGGATAAGGAAAATGTGGTATGTTTACACAATGGAGTACTACACAGCAGAAAATATAATGACATCTTGAAATTTGCAGGCATCATATTGAGTGAGGTAACCCAGACACAGAAAGACAAATATCAAATTTAATCACTCATAAGTGGCTTTTAGACATAAAGCAAAGAAAACCAGGCTACAGTTCAGAATCCCAGAGAACCTAGACAACAATGAGAATCCTAAAAGAGACATAAATGGATCTATTCTACAGGGAAATTAGAAAAAGACAAGAACTCCTGAGTAAACTGGAGCACCCAGACCATAGAGATGGGATTAAGTGAAGGGGAGAGTGAGAGAGGAGAGCACAAAAAATGTATAGCTCAATAATATCAACAAGAAATATATGGAAACAAAAGCCCCCACTTTTCTGAGACAACTCCTGGGAATGTTATCAAGGTAAGCATGTACACACATGATTCCAACAAGTGTGTTCTTCCAAAAACTCCTCTACATCTGTATTTTCTCTAAAAGTCATATGTAATGAAGTCCAAGTCACATTATTCATCAAGAATAGTCTGATAAATTACAATTGTTAGAAGACTATAATGGAAAAGTATACAGCAATAAAATTGATCAAGTTTCTATGACATACAATAAAAATTTTAAATCTCACAAGATTATCAGTGAAAATATCTAAGCACACAAGTGTGTATATTCCTGTAGTATAAAGTTCAAAGAATGGTCATGGTAGTATTTTTTGATAGAATTAGCAAGATAATATATATTTGTAGAACACTGAGGAAATAGAAAATTAATTGTTAACACCAGTGGTGAGACTGGTTGTCATTTAGTTTATATCCAGCTTGAAATGTTGGAATGAAGTATAAGATGTGTCCCCTTAGTAAGACTTCATTTTCTCTTAACATTTGTGTGGTTGGAGATATTCAATATCTTAAATCATATACACACATACTTATGAAGATATTAGCAAATATATAGGGTTACACACATATATAAATACATGAAAATCCACATGTCATATATGTGTGTCATAGATGTACACGCATATATACTTGTCTGTGAATTCATATATACATAAAGTTTCAAATTGTAGGAAATCCCACAACTAAATGTTGGGGATATTTGATCACATTGTGAACCCCAAGTTTGCATTTGCATTGATTAAATAAAATTAACCTTGGGTCAGGAGGCTGAGTTAGCAACTAGTTGAGAGATAGTATTCATAGCACATCAGGGGGCGAGAGAGAGAGAGAGAGAGAGAGAGAGAGAGAGAGAGAGAGAGGAATAGCAAGAAGGGATTTGGAGTGATGCATTTTTTCTGGTTTGGCAGGGCAGAATCACAATCTTTTGGAGATGTCAGCAAGGAGAGAACATCAGTTAGTTACTTAGCCTCTCTGAGTTCACAGGATTTCACCCCAGGATTTGAATCTCAAGTCTAATTTATAAACAGAATGATAGATTTAGTTAATGTCATCTTAACAGCAGCAACAGGGCCCATATCTATGAGAACAAAATTCCCACCAGGCTGCAGTATATGCATGGCTGGGCAGCTGCTAAAGTAGCAACCCAGTAACTGTGGAATCACAATTTCTGGCTGAAATAACATTAGATTAAAACAGAGCCACTGTGCTGAAATTAAAACAACATTTGGTGCCCAATGTGGGTCATGACCACAAGGACTAAGAAGTCACACCAGTCAGCTCTGCCACAGGTGCCACATGGACCCTTTCCTGTGAGACTCATGGCAAGTCATTGCCACTTACCAGGATTCTGGAAAACATGCTTGTGCTGGAAATTGCAAGAGGACCTTGAGTTTACCATGGATACTGAACACAACCAGTTATTGTCAGCAAATTTGATCAGATACTTGGGACTTCCTATAGGGGAAAGTTAGATCATCTTAAAAAGAAAAATTTTAAGAATTTTTTTTTTAAGTTTCCCAACTTAACAATAGAAAACATCACAATTCAGGACATTAGGACCCTATATAGTTGTACTACAGATGGTTTTAAAATGAAACATTTAAATGAGGGGATAAATGACTTAGCTGGGATTGAAATAATATTGATTGTAATTACTATCAGTTTGGTAATTAATATTTTATTCTTATAATGTGGTTTGATGACTATGCCAAATAAGATAATTTGACTGATAATATGTAAGCTTTAGAAAGACTTACTTTTGATAAGATACAAGATTTAGAAGGACCTACTAATAAAAATTAGAAAAATACTCAGACACAGACTGAGAAATTTAGAGCATAACTTACTATACTATTGCATTAGGAAACTGAGGGAAAGTGGCCTAAAATTATTAGAACACCAACCTTAATCATCCAATTACCATACAAGAGTTATCACCAGATGATAGGCACCCCAATCAGAAGATGATTGAAATACTGTAGAAATGTTAGATTTGAAGCGATTTAAGGAAGCAATAACTTCATATGGTAGGCATTTACCCTCTGTGAGACAAATGTTAAAATCATGGGCCACTAGGAGCACAATTATTCCACAAGACTGGGATGATTTAGTTACATAAGTAACTAAATAAGTTATGATGGAGAACATGGTGGCGAGAGGAAGCTAGGGTCCTAGAACAATGGGCTAGTTGTCATAAAATTTCCTAAGGCCAGCTTTTCAGTGAGAATCAGTATGTTAATTTGCAAATACAATCTATATTTGATGATAACACCTTGACTCTGTCATATAACAGCTTTGAAAATATGATGCTTAGGAAAGGATTGGGTATTAGCGAAGAGGACTGAGTCATTTATTAAAATTAAACAAGGCTCAAAATAAGCCTTCACTAATTTTTTGCAAAGACTTAAGCCTTGGCTGTAAATAGAATGGTATCAGGTCCAGATGTTAGACATATATTAATTGAATCTTTGGCTTTTAAAAATGCTTAATCATAATTCAAAAGGATAATTAGGTCTTTAAAGGCAAAATTAGCACCCAAAGATAAATGGACCCAAAATACAACTTACAATAGATATCAAACTTATGATACATGAATAGGTAAAGTAATTTCTAAAAATTTTAAGAAAACTTAAATGGCCAGATGTTTCAGTTATGGCAAACTAGCTTATCTGAAGAAGATTTTAGGCAAGGTCTTACTAGAGACAGTGTTTTTCTAGAGTTAATTAAAACTGTAGGCCCCAACTTTCTGAAGTATGCAGAAAGTATGGCAAAGGCTGCATTGGACCAATAAATGCAGATCAACATACTGCATACGGGATAGGCAAGATAACTTTTTGTCATTTGGAAATTCTTTAGGCACAGGCCCAAATGTCACCTTTATTCACTATTTTTCTGTAAAAACTGGGGGAAACCCCTTTACATAGAAATTAAAAGACTTAATGCCTGTTGTTAAAAACCATCCTGCTCAGGATGACAATATAGCTTCAGTAGGTAAAACAGTTTTCGGGAGAGACCATAAAAAAAAAAACCATTTTGTCAAACTTTGATAAATGATGAAAGAACATCTCTAGAACTTCCAGACACAGAATGCAGAATGTCTGCGAAATGACAAAATACTTTGTCTAAGATCCTGAAGGTATCTAAGAATACTCATAATTAGTTATGGGTGAAGAAAAAGTTTAGTGACATTGGAAAGGGAAGAAAGTAATGTAAAGGAAATTTTCTTAATTCTAAGGAGAATCAGGGGTCATCAACTGACTTTTAATCTCATTTCCATTCTGTTTTCAAAATCATTCTTTCACTATTATTAAAAATGCATATGAATGAGTAAGTGACAGTATTAAGGAGTTGGCTCTAATGCAAGCTAAGCAGTAATGCCAGAAAAAGTCATGTCATTATGTAAACTAACATTGAGTAGCATTTGACTGGTGAAGGAGCTGGTGTTGACCCTTTGCTTCCACTTGTTTTGTTGTGCTTTCCCTGTGCATTGTCTTCTTCTACCTCTTGCCACACACAACATAGGTCTGCTGGTCATAGTGAAGATATTTTAGCTCAACCAACAAACTTACTTTCAGTGTTCAAACTTTTAAGATTTGAAACTTTGAGATTCACAATTGTCCTACCTTTTTTTCTCATAAATTCTAGGGCCTTTTATTTTGGGTACCAAAGAAAACCATGTTAAATGTACCACTTAAAAGAGATGTTTGATCTTATTAGCCAGTAGGCAAATATGTTTTCTCACTTAAAAGTAAAGTGTGAAAGAAATTTCTCATTGTTTCTCCTTCTTTTTTTTTTTTGTGCTTACAACAAAACGTGCTAATAGGAAAGGTATAAATTGACAGACATTTTTTAAAATATTTATTTATTTATTATGTATACAATGTTCTGTCTGTGTGTATGCCTGCAGGCCAGAAGAGGGCACCAGACCTCATTACAGGTGGTTGTGAGCCACCATGTGGTTGTTGGGAATTGAACTCAGGACCTTTGGAAGAGCAGGCAATGCTCTTAACCACTGAGCCATCTCTCCTGCCCCTAGACAGACATTGTTTCAACTTAAATATGGTAATGATTCCTAGCCTCTGTGAACCTTGTACTGAGTATTGTCACAAATAATGTAATCGCCTTAAAATTATAGGTAACTCATTTTTGTAAGATTTATTACATAAAAAAATAAAACACTTTTAGTACTGTGAATTATTTATTTCTTAAAGTTGTCTAAGGATTCTTGACTTTCTTTTACAGACATTCTCTGCTTTATCACGAGGGCTTAAAATAATTTATTTAAAAGAAAAATGTTAAATGATCTCTTACAATGAGCTCTTCCTACTCTAGTAAATAATTGTGATTATTTTCTTGCAGAGAATATTTAAAAGCAAATCGATACAACATGAACAATGAAGAGAAAGAAGAAAGAGATTAGAAGGAAGGGAAGGAAAAGCAGAAGTGGGAAGAGTGACAGGAGGCAGGGAGAAATGGACGGAAGGAGGTAGGGAGGGAAAGGAGGAAGAAAGAAAAAAAGGAGGACAAGTCAACTATATTCAGTGAATATCTATTCTAAACATGGTATGCTTACATAGGCTTACACAGGCTATTTCTTTTTAAAAAAATCTTTTCTGATTCTGAATGACCAAATTCAGCTCAGTATCTGATATTAAACATATAGTTTTATCCAATTACTTTTTTGTACCGTATGTTTTATCATGGTACTTCCAAATGCCTGACTATGCTAAAAAGAAATTTCCAAATAGATAAAAAGTGCCACCACACACTCAACACATTTTATTTATCTTCTCACTGAAAGGTACCACTTATCCTGCCTAATCAATTGTTCATTCTTATGTCCTGATTTACAGAAGTATGTTTAGTTTGCAAAAATTATACAGATTTGTAAATGTAGACATTTTCGTTCCCATCACCACCTTCAAATAATAAATTCTCATCATTTTCACAACATTCGGTGTGTCAACCTCCCTCTCCTAACATATCTGTTTGACACATTTTGGAATATTATTTCATTGTGATTCTGATACTTCTATTATTGTAACTGCATCAGGAAAATGCCTTAAAATGCTATTCATATTTGAAGATGAAAAACAGCAAATTAAAAGTATGAAAGTGGCTGTCTGTAGGATATAGAAACTACTGCTTTCTTAACCCAGAATTGTTGACAGAGATTTCTGTCCTGCCCAGTCCTGAAACCATTCAGTCCCAAAGAAATGCATCAAGGTCTACATTAATTATAAACTGGTTGGCCTATTAGCTCCAGCTTCTTATTAACTCTTATAACTTATATTAGCCCATAATTCTTGACCGTGTTAGCCATGTGACTTGGTACCTTTTATCAGTGAGGCACTCTCATCTTGCTTCTTCTGTGCTTGGGGGATGCCTCTTTCCAGAAGTCTCCTGTTCTTGTTGTCTTGCCTATACTTTATGCCTGGCTACTGGCTAATCAGCATTTTATTAAAACAATAAAAGACCATTGTCCCAGAGCACAGATAGCTTAAAATACGAACAAAATAATATTTTATTTGAGATCTTTATATTTTAATATTTAAATGATGTAAATGGATAAAAATAAATTGAAGCAAGGGACCCAATAAGATAACAATAAAAGGGACAGATGATTTGATCTGTTAATTGATCATCCCTAACTCTGAAAGTAGAAGACATATTCCTTATGAAAACAGAGAGTTTACAACATACATGACAGGAAGATATGACTGAAGGTTACTTTTCTAGTGCTCTGCTTTTAGGTTTAGAGTATTTTTCCATCCAGAAGGGTGTCCACTGGTTGGCTGAATTTGCTAGGGCTGAGGATAGGTCCTAGAGCATTCTTGGCACAGTGCTCTACCTCTGAGTTACAGCCCCAGTTCTTTGCAGGTTGTTTTTAATGAAGCACCTATTAATTTCAGGTTGCTTTTCTTAGGTCAGAGAGAGTTATAGTCTTACCTTTTCATCTGCTTCACCAGATTGAATAATATTTTATTCATATGCCTGCCTGGGTACACTGAAGCAAGGAAATCCTGAAGTTATAAATGAAAAAGAGGTTTTAGTATCTTGTTATTGAAGGATTTGCAAACTGAGTGATCAGTTTTCTCTAAGGGACAGTGTCTTGAGCATAAAAGATTAAAGATATCTAAATCTTCTCAACACAGTTGTTTTTTACAATATTTTTAAGTAATAAAAATATTTTTAAATAATAAAAATATGCTGAAAAAGACCTGAAATATAATTTCTTTCCTGAAAAATAGACAAAAAATTGATAAATATAAGATACTTTTAACTTAATTATTCTTAATAGCATACATAGCAACTTTATTATAAATAGAAATACCCAATAACAAATTGGAAAGGCTGAAATATCCAAAGTGCTGCATTCAGAAACACCCAGTAGCATTATACACAAAAGTTGTTATTTTTAAATTCACAAATAATTCTGAAATTTAAAAACCAGTACATAAGTAAGTTAAATTCCCAGAAATATTAAGAAAACAGTGATGAAACAAAAATACCAGAACTAACATAAAATGTCACTTTTCAAAGTATTTTTCCCCCTTGGAGATTTCATGGTCAAAGTTCAAGTAAGAATTTTTTGGTATGATGAAACTTCAGAGAAGCAAAATGAACTTGGAATTGGTTTCACAAGGGTTAGATATTACATGACAGAAAGGTATACTCAGCATTCACTCAGTAATTCAGCAAATAATTATATCAGGTCTACTGTATACCAATCCTGCCTATTGGTTAGATAGATAGATGATAGGTAGTTGGTAGTCTAGTGTGATTGACAGATGATGATAGATAGAGAGAGAGAGAGAAAGTAGTCCAGATGTATCTTGCTAGCATATATTTCATGCTATCATAAAACCTGAGAGATCAAGGGGAAGTTGTTAGAGAAGACCACAGATGTGCTGAGTCATATATAAACAGTCCTGTTTAGACAGGGCTGAAAGGAGAGTGAAAATAGAGGGGAAATACCCAAACAAAGGCATGGGAGAAATGAGGAGCATGATTTCCTCCAGTAAATGTGAATATTAATTAGTCAAGCAGAGGTATGGGATGCACATATTGCAGCACAGATGCAGGGGATACGTCTGGAGTGTTGGTCATAGGTCAGTGCTCAGAAGCAACACGCTTCAGGCATCCGAAACAGTCATGGGAAAGTTTTGAAAGATTCTTAACAGGGTGAGCGCAGAGTTTGGCTGGATTATAAAACTTAGGGGCTTTAAAATCACCTAGAATACATGATTCTTGGCATGTCTATGAAGGTGTTTCAAGAGGGGGTATGAAAGACCAACCTTCCAGTGGACATCTTCCAGTACATGGTCCAGTTCTGAATGGGTCAGAGGCTAAAGCAATGTGTGTACCTGTCACATTCCCTTCTTCCCAAGTCAGTGTGTGTGGCCTCTGTCTCATCCTCTGCTGACATAAAACTTCATGTTTCCTACATGGACTCAATGCCACCAACTCTGAAGGGATTTTTCATGCATTTAGCTCTGAGTTGGGGCTGCTGGGGCATCTAATTTCATGGACTGAGCAACTCCTTGCTTCTCTGCTTCTCCAGTACACAGATAGCCAATGTTGGATTAACCAGCCCCTATTTTGTAAGTCAATCTCATAAATCTCCTTAGGTAATTTTTATGTTCTGTTGGTTCTGTTCCTCTAGAGAACATTCCTTAATACAGGCAGAAATGAGGTTTTCACAGTGGAAATGCAGTCCTGGATGTGAAGATAAATTTGCACCGAGTGGACTGGGAGGGAAAATTTAGTGCCAGCCAGAAATAAGAAAATCCTAACTTAAGGAGAGGGTATATCACTCAGTTGATATAGTGCTTGCTCAGCATGCAAAAACTCCAGGATCTGGCCATGGACACCTTATAAACTGGATGTACTGAAGCATGGCTGTAATCCAAGCACCCAGGAAAGATTTGATAGGAAGAGGATCCGAAGTTCAAGGTGATTTGGGGGTAGTTTGAAACCAGTCTAAAACAAGTAACTTGTGCCAAAAACAAAAACTGTTTGGAAAAGTGTCAAAAAACAAAAGCAAAAATAAACAAAATCTTAACGTGGATGATATATATTATATTAATATGGCAGAGATTAGTTTAAATTACAAGTGTATAAGAAGATATAGTGGTATCTTCCATATCCATATATGATATACATTACATTGTGATCAATTGGATATGCCAACTCTAGCATGAACCTGGCATACTGAACACAAAATTATAACTAATGTTATAAATATGAACCCAGTTATTGTATATGCAGAAGATAAACTGGTTTACATGTTATTGCTTTTAGGCTGACTGCCTACAACCCAGTGAAACGAGACATACCCAGTGGTCAACTAAGTATGTATGAGATGTTCCAAATAGAGGTCCAGATTTAGTCTATAGACATGGAAAATGTCAGTGGAGCTAATAGTACTGGGTAAGATGTCTAAGGAAGGGGAATGATTTCAAAATCATTTCAAAATCCATAGGTGTGTGTGTGTGTGTGTGTGTGTGTGTGTGTGTGTGTGTGTGTGTGTTAAAATTTGAAATCTACACCCAGGTTTTCCCCACTAAGTCTGGAAATTATTGTCAGCATGATTGGGTTTAATGATGTCTTGCTGGTTAGTGAGGCAAATTTGTGGGTTTGTCTGTGAGGGCATAACCAGAGGTAAACCAACGCTGATGATTCTAATCTAAAGAAGGATTTTCAGGTTTGGGCAGGCCACTTTGATGTAGTAGAAGCTGTGGAAGTCTAGGCCTTGAAGAAAGCAGTTTCCAGGGTCTGCTCTCTAAAGACCACATCTTGACTCAGTCCTTTACAGTCTTTGCCCTTTTTCCCTGCTACCAAATTCTTCTCCCTCAGTACCTTCTAAGTAAAATGCTTTATTTTTCCTCTAATGAAATCACTTTGTCATATTTTTATCATAACCAAAAAACACAAATTAACAGAAATAGTTGTGATAGTCTCTCAGTATACTAAAGCCTTAATATGCCACTGTTACCTTAAACAAAAATGATCACATATCTGAATGTCTTAGACTGGAGATTGGTATTCCAGTAGAGACACAATAATCTATAAAGACTGTGAGAAATTTCCATGGGTGAAAGTAGGGAGTTTATTTAGAATTTAAGAGAAAGGAGGAAGATAGAAATGTTCCTTCTTTGTGAAGTTCGATTGTGAAGAGGAGAGAGATCACTGGGTATATCTTCTCAGTCATAAGGTGAAGTTGTTAGCTAATTATTTGTTTTTATTACAAAATAACTAGACAACAAGGCCAATTGCACTATTGCCCCACAACAGAGGTAGGGAAAGGCATATCTGAACTCTAGGAAATCTTTTAGGATACCTTTTGGTGTTACCACGTTCGGTATTTAAGGTCAGTAGGAAGCTGCAATACCCTGATTCAGGCAGGATGATGTACAGTGCAGATCCTCTAGGAAGGAAAGTGAGGATCATGGTTCCTGGAAAAAAAACCGAGAACCACCTAGGCACTTTGTGATGGTGAAGAAAATACAGAATAATTATTATATAAAAATCAAGCTAAAGTCATATGGCCAGTCACAGAAATGAAAAGTTTCCCAGTTTATGGTCAAAAGGACATAAGCCTGATTGTCTTTATAGGTAAGCCTTTATTCAAAGTGTTGTTGACATCATAGACAGAGAGCAGTGTGATAAGGACTTTGAGAAGAGTTCAGGCCCACAGTGAGAATCTCTTCATACAGTCTCTAAGGAAGGGGAGCTCAGGCCCACAGGGAGAATCTCTTTATACAGTCTCTAAGGAAGAGGAGCGAGTGGTTTGTACTTATCCTGGATAGTCTATAGTACTCAGCTTGTGTCCTGGCACTCAGACTGCCTCTGATTGCTGCAGACAAAGGGAGGAGAACTCTGCTGGCTTGGGAACTGTATGTGATATCAGATGTTAGTGTAGGAAGAGCAAGCATCTTGGAAACAAGTTAGTGAGTGAGCATTATAGTGGAGTGTGGCCGTGGCTCACAGAAACCAGGTCTAGAAATGGCACAATTATTTGTGTCCTATTTTGTTAAAGACCTTTATGCACATATGTACATATGATAAGCAGAAATTTGTATATTCTCTCCTCTATTAATTTATAAGTCATGCAATTTCAGCAAAAACAATTTTCACCAGATAAGTATACAGATCTATGCTTTCATATTTAAGTTATAGGATACTAAAAGACTAAGCATTCCTCAGGGTATTTTGCTGACTAACTTGTATAAGAATTGTGTAGTTTTTGTTGTTGTTCTTTGATTGTTTTCTACAGGGGATAGTTATGTTAGACAAGATTGTGGCTTTGCTATTGTCTTCATTTAGAGATAAGGCATGACAGAAGGAAATGTATTTGGGTGTCAAGTTGACAAGGGATGGACTTGTGACAGCTAATATTAATTGTCAATTTAACAGGCTCTAGTGTTATCCATACAGCAAGCCTCTGGGCACACCATCAATCTTTACATTCTGTTTTAGCAGCAGGCCCAGATGCAAGGAGAACCAATGGGAAAGCTTTGGCCCTTCTCCTATGTGTCATTGGATCCTGCAGGGAGCAGGGGCGTGTGTAACCTGCTGCTCTTCCTTGTGTTGCTACTGCTACTCAGGCTGCCAGCCATCATGATATTAGAACCCAGGTTCTTTGGCTTTAAAACATGGATGGAAGACCAGTGACTCTCCAGGAGGCCTGCATTCCTTCAGCCCCACATTGGAACTACTGAGGCATGGAGTCTTGCGCATTGAGTGACTCTAAGCCTCTCCAGTGGGAAGGCAGTCGTTAGTGCACTACCCAGATCTCAGTCTCTAAGGTGATCTGATGAAACTTCATCTAATATGTATATTGAGCCTATTGATTCTGGTCTTCTACAAATCCAGATGAAGAAAAAAGGCTTATTGTTTTGGGGTAAGGATAATCATACCTTTTCTCCTAAAATTTAACTTTATAAACTGTCTTATAAAAATGGATTTCTACCAGGCATGATAGGACATGGCTTTAATCCCATCCAGCACTTGAAAAACAGAAGTAGGTGGATCTCTGTGAGTTCAGGACCAGCCTAGTCTACTTAGCAAGTCTCACAGCTACACAGTGAGTCTCTGTCAAAAAAGTCCCCAAATCGAATATCTTTACATATGAATAATTAATTATTATATGCACTTTACTTACTAAGTGAACCAAAACAAAAGACATAAGGTTTCTGTGCACTTTAACTTTTTCAGAATCATTTTAGCATTCCTGAGTGGAATCTTTTACCTAGCTATAGAATTACTTACCTATCATTCACACTGTCTGCCTATAACAGAACAAGTTTCAGTCACTTTGATTCAACTGAAACATTTCGTCTTCAATATGAAAGCTTAAAAAAAGAAAATCAAATTACACTTCAAGAACCTCACTGCTGTCCAAAGGAGCACTGTCTAAATGGTTTGTGATCATTTGCCTGAGAGCTTTCACCATTCTGAAGTCTGATGGCTCTCCGTCACCAAAATCCATGCTCTGTGTTTTTCCTTCTCATTACTGGGTGTTACATGCACAAGAGGAGGGAAGAGCAGTGGTGGATGATGTGACTAGTGACGCCCATGCTTTCTTCCCTATCAAAAGTTTGCTTGGCAAGCATCCTGACTCTATCTAGTTCAACAGAGTAGATACCATGCACCAGATAGGCAGGACGCACTGAGTCTACCTGGTGCAGACAGTTAAAACTGGGTCCACGAAAGTAGAACTAAGGATCTTACTATCTGGTTGATAGAGACCCTGTCAATAGCTTAGGTTCTTATAATGACTCAGAGATACTGAACTGGGCCTTCCCTAGGTTCTGATGGTCTTTCCAATTGCTACTCCTGACTGGTGTCTTGGTTTCTCTTTTTCCTTTGGGGCTGGAGGACCGGGGCGGTAGAGAAAGAGATGTATACTCATATACTCAGCTCGTAGTCACTTCAATTAGTCGCCAACCAGAGATTTTTATCCTAGTAGCAAAAGCAGTAAGAAAAAAAAATCTTTTAAATTAATTTGAAGATGCCGACATTTCTAGAATGGCATTGCTTTAACAGGGCTATGCAAATGAGTCCAATTTAGCATCTTGTATTCAGCTGGAAACCATTGCTAAATGATCAGGATAGCCAGTCACAGATATTAAAATGAATTATATCTAATCTGAATTTTAGTCACGCTACATTAACTAATAGAAAGTTATTAACATTTCAAGAGAAAAAAAGCTTTTGCCTGCAAAATTAACAGTGGCTGAGATGTGACCTGTGAGCCATGAAGCCTGATCACTGTAATGACAGTGTAATGGCATATTTACATTAAAATCTCGGCAGCTAATATGGGATTCAGAATTGGACGGTAAGTCGAGGATTATTTAGTCTGGCCTGTTGGCCTTTCTCTAAGTAGTTTTTTTTTTCAAACTTCAATACAAATTTGAAACTTTTCATTTCATGACTATTTATGTGGCCAGTTTCTACAGCTCCGTGGGTCGCTCCCCTCTATCTTCCCAGATCTCACTTTTCCTTCATTTTCTCACTGGCTCCTTTTGGGCACTTCTCTTTCTCTGTCAGTTTTTCCATCACTTCCTCTATCTTGTGTTGCTTCTGGTTTTTCTCTCCCTTTGACTTGATGAGCTCCGAGAAACAGGTGATGGGTGCCCAAACAGCAAGAGAAAGAGAGATCTGCTCCTTTGTGTGGGCTGTTGCTTGGTTTCACAATTCAGGCCATGGGGGTATTTTTTTTTCTCAACTCCGATTTTAGAAACCAGGAAGATAACTATTGTTACAAAGAACACTGGTGTGAAATAAGTATGAGCTGACCCATCCTTGGGACACTGAGAAGCATTGCTGTTATGGCTGTGCAGTGTGGAGCTCTCTCCAGACTGAAGATGCTTCATTTGCATAATCTGCAGCGCTCATTTAGTTCCTAGACTCAGGTCATTGCTGCTGTGTCTTTCCATTATTCCTTTCCATTGAAGGCAGGAAAGCAGAATGAAGTGAAATTATAGAATAACAAAAAGGAGGAATCAATTCAAACAATTATTAAAAATTTTAGGTACTTAAGCATGAAAGAGCATTATTATTTTTATTTTTTAAGAAATTACCTAGGCAATGGCCTCCAAATCCAGGTTGAAAAGAGTCTAATTCATAAATTCTAAAATCTGTCATTAAAAGAAAGGTTTATTTTCTTAATCTGTCAAATTTGTAAATAGTGGACTCCAACCGGAACCCTGAGTAATGAAGAAGTACTTATCTTTTCTAAATTGGAAGTGAACAAAAGAGAATTTGGGGTGTTACAGTGGGTTGGTTTTTTTGTTTTGTTTTGTTTTTGTTTTCGATGGCTGACCCTTGGACATTTTTCTACACATTTGTTTCAGCAATTAGTGCAGCGCATTCTTCACAGCACAAAGTGGATACATGTTTCCAAACTGCAACTTTCAACAATGTCGTGTTTTCTTTTCTTATCTGACCCCACAGACTATGTTAACCAAATATTTCTTTGTAGCTATTCAATTTACTTTGTCTTCCAAATGAGGACTTTTATCTGAAAGCTAATTCACCTGTTTACACTATGAAATTATTCACAAATATAGTTGAAAACAGACTCCTGTTAACCACAAAAGATATTGTGATAAAAATGCCTACTAAGCCCATTTCCTAGTACAGAGAGTATAGATGGTGAGACCATTTTGAGTGATGTGACTCTATCTGACTTGTCTCTTGGGCTCATGGGTTTAATAAATATTACTAATGCATTTTGTAGTAAAAAAAAGTATTTTTCTATTTTTTGAAATATTTATTAAAATGTAGGCATATTATAAATACTGATTGAAGAAGTAGCTTGAAATTTGATATGGTATAATATACAATTTAACTTTAAATGACTTGAACTTTATTTGGTATTTCTGAATCCATTTCCAATAATTTGAGACTTTTCACAGGAAATGAAATTGCTAGAATAAAATAAACTGCCTACTCATGTCTAATTTTTCTTTTGAAATGTATCTCTTTTCACCATGTAAATGGATTTTTTTGCATATTTACAGCAAATATAAACCTTTGGATGTAAGAACTAATCACATAAAAGTTACAGGTTAAATCAAATCACAGAATGTCATTAAAAATACAGCCTTTCTATGTTGGGGTACTTAGTACTACTCTCAACATACTGAGAGTCATATTGCATAATGTATTTCCTAAATATGTTTCATGTTATTGAGTCAAAAAGTAAATAGCCTATGTGCTTGGAAAGCAAATTATAGAGTCCTAGTTGATAACAATCAAGTCTTATAGTATCTATAGCTCCAAAAAAGTAAATTATAAACATTCAAATGTATTTTCTGCACAGAAACCTCATGGCTATGTGTTAAGAAACCATTGTAAGGAAATAATGTCAAGACTGAATTTTAGTGTTCTTGATCTGAGGAGCAAGAATGGGTGTGGCACTAACTCTTCCTCTGCCTGTATTTTCCCCCTCAGCAAGGCAACTTCTTTCTGAATATAAGATGTGCCACAACCCATACCAGGCTGACAAGCACATGGGAACAAGAAGGTCTCTTAGATTCTAACCCAGGTAAGAAATGTGTGTTTTTCCCATTGACTGGAGACCTCCCTCACAGTCTTTCCTGCTGACTAGTTTTAAAGAATACTTCTAAGATTTGCTTGAGAAAGGAAAGTAGGCTGTCTCAATAAATCAATAAATACATAAATACAGAAAAAGTGACCCACGACTTAGAAAATGCCATCATTTTCTAAGCAGTTACAGGAAAGATGAGGATTATTTTTACTCTGATATTTTGTCTTGTGCGTTTTTCATTAATATCTGCTTATTTTAGAGTTGATTGTTCTAATAAGAAAACTCTGTTTATCAGCTTAGTTCTGTTAAACAAAAAGGACATGATGCAAAACTGAGGGTTCTACATTGATTGTAACCATGAGATGGACAGCCATCTCTCCAGATGCAAGAACTTATTAAACTAAGGGAAGAAACCAGGCATTCTTTCTTAAGATTCAACACAGGTAGCGAATAATCTGTTTCAAGAAACTTCAAGTAGAAACACTGTGAGTTCTTGACAAAATGCACGAAGTCAGACACGCTTCTGTTAAGCTGGTTTCATAGTTTAGATAGATATCTTGTTTTCTGTTACTATTTCAGCTTTTCCCCTCCCTTCCAGTGCCTTTAAGAGTAGAGCCAAAATAGACACAGAAAAGCATATTCACTTTTGATGACTATCAGGGTGTCTTCTCCTTTGCAGACATAGCCTCTTCAGAACTGTATGAACCTATACTTCATAGACAGTAAGGCACATCTAATCTAGTAAAGAGAGTTCAATGCCAAATTAGGATGGGATATCATATGACCCAGGCATGAACTTGACTGTGTTATTTTCTTCCTACTGTATAGCCAAGAAAGTAGTTTCTTCAAAGACTGGTTTGCTTTAAAGAATAAAAAGGTGATAGCCTGCCTGCAGCAAGCAGGGTGGGCAGCACTGAGTTTCGATATGGTCACCTGGAGAGACATCATTGGGGTGAGTGAGTGTGACGGCAGCCTGGAACAGGGAACTCAGACATTCCTCATCCCTCCTACACTCCCTGGTCATCCTGCAGGGGCTATACTGCCATATACCTCCTCTCTCTTCCTATCCCATCCAGCTTACATGCAGATCCCCCCACCCCCTGTCTCCCTCCCTCCCTCCCCTCTTTGGCAGAATAGCACCTCCCAGCTCAGCCTGCTCAGGCACTGGGACCAAACCCGAATCGGGAGGGCAAAGGAGAGGGTAGTAGTTCCTTTGTCTTCATAGCCTGCCTGCAGCAAGCAGGGTGGGCCCTTAGTTTACGAGCTACCCAAGCAGCAGGGAGATTCGATCTGGACACCAGGAGAACGATCACTGGAGAGTGACATCACTGGGAAGGTACATCAGTGGGCAAGAAGACCTGATCCTGTAAAAGAAGATCCATAGGAGAGCATTTGGAGGAAAAGATGGGCAGGCGCCAATGCAAGAATTCACCCAACAATCTGAAAAACAACATGAAACCACCAGAATGCAGCGACCTTACAACAGGAGGACATGAACACATTAATCAAGAAGACGTAGAAAAAAACTGACTTTATGAAAGTGATAGAGGCCCTTAAACAGCATATAAAAAATGCCCTTATAGAAATGGATGAGAAGTATAACAGAAAGTTTGAGGAATTGAGTAAATCAGTGAATGATACCCTAGGAAACCAAGGGAAAACAATCAAGCAGATAATGGAAACAGGTCATGACTTGAAAACTGAAATAGATGCAAAGAAGAAAACACAAACAGAGGGCCGGCTGGACATGGAAAATCTAGGTAAACAAATAGAGACTACAGAAACAAACATAACAAGTAGAATACAACAGATAGAAGAAAGAATCTCAGATTCTGAAGATAACATAGAGAAAATAAACGCACTGATCAAAGAAAACA
>NC_022011.1:74844229-74874171 GCF_000317375.1 Microtus ochrogaster
AGGGTCACGGAGACTACAATTGGTGAACCTAAAGAAACTAAAGAAGAAGGTGAACCCAAGGAAAAACATATAGTTATCCTCTTGGCTATAGGAAGTAGACAAAATTGCCAGGGAGAAAATTGGGATTTTGGAGGTGAGGTGGGTTGGGGGTAAGGGGAGGTGGGGCGAGAAAAGTTAGAAGGGAAGGAGGGGGGGGAACTTTGGGAAACAGGAGGATTGGGATTAAGGAAGGTTGAACAGGGGAGAACGGAACCTCAATTCTTAGTTAAGGGAGCCACCTTAGGGTTGGCAAGAGACTTGAACCTAGAGTGGCTCCCAGGAGCCCATGCTGATGTCCCCAGTTAGTCCCTTGTGCAGCTGAGGATAGGGAACCTGAAATGACCCTATCCTATAGCAATACTGACAAATATCTTGCATACCACCATAGAACCTTCATCTGGTGATGGATGGAGATAGAGACAGAGACCCACATTGGAGCACTGGTCTGAGCTCCCAAGGTCCCAATGAGGAGCAGGAGGGAGAAAATGAGTAAGGAAGTCAGGACCATGAGGGGCGCACCCACCCACTGAAACAATGGGGCTGATCTATTGGGAGCTCACCAAGGCCAGCTGGACTGTGACTTAAAAAGCACGGGATAAAACCACACTCTCTGAACATGGCAAACAATGAGGGCTGATGAGAAGCCAAGAACAATGGCACGGGGCTTTGACCCTACTTCATGTTCTGGCTTTGTGGGAGCCTATCCAGTTTGGTTGTTCACCTTCCTAGACATGGACGGAGGGGGCTGACGTTGGACTTTCCACAGGACAGGGAACCCTGACTGCTCTATGGACTGGAGAGGGAGGGTGAGAGGAGTTTGGGGGAGGGGGAGAAGGGTGGGAGGAGGGGGAGGGAAATGGGAGGCTGGGAGGAGGGGGAGGGAAATGGGAGGCTGGGAGGAGGCGGATACTTTTTTTTTCCTTTTTTCAATAAAAAAAGAATATAATATAAAAAAATAATAAAATGGTAAGACTATTTCTCTTAGCATGAAAGAGTAGCAGCCCGTGAACAAGTATTAGGCCAAGTGATGGCAGTAACACCAAGTATTTTTGGTCTTTTTATTTATTTAAAATACAAGTATATCACTTTCCTGTTCTTCTTCTCCCTCCTACCACTTCCATGTCTACCCCCACCTCCCTCCCAAATTCTCAAACTTCTCTTCTTTAACCATTGTTGTTATCTATACATATAAACATATAAATACAATTTTCCAAATGTGTTCTGTGTTGCCTCAATGTCTGTTTCTAGCACTAACCACTAATAACTAAATAGTCAATGAGGTTGGGGAAAAACTTAGTCTCCTCGAAATAGTTGTTATCAGTAGCTCTTCTTCTGAAATTAGAAGATATGAAATTTCCCCCAACATTTTTGGTATGTCAAAATTGGAGTGTCACAATACCTGATCAATTGGAATTGTTCTTGTGTAGGCAGCCCTGTTGTGGAGGTTTAATGGGTAGAGCTTCCCAGCCATAGTTGGAAGAGACAATCTCATAGTAGACTTCCTGGTTTTTCTGCTGTTTTCTATGTCTCCATCTGTTCTTCCTCCACACCCCTGGTTTCAAGTGTTTTAAATGTTTATATTTGGGTTGTTCATATAACCATTAGCTGATCTCTGCATTATGATGAGCTATCTTTTCCTTTAATGATCTTTTTGTTTGTTTTGTTTTGCTTTTGCTTTGTAACGATCTTCTTTGATGAGAGGTAAGAGCTATGCTTATCTTCAGTCATAAGTTTTAGAAAGCAGCTAGTAATTATGCTGGTTTAGTAAAGTGATAATAATAATAATAATAATAATAATAATAATAATAATAATAGATTTTCTTCTAAGATAGTGACCTCACTAGTTTCTGATATTTGTCTAGGCTTCTAGTGCTAGGCATGAATTCCCTTCTGTTAAGCAGACTTTGAGTCCAATTAGACACCTGTTGGTTATGGACAAGATATAAGTGACACCGTTGCACGTTTAATGTTGTATTCATGCTGGTCATTGTTGTGGTTCACTGTTGTCACAGATAACTAGGGATATTAATTGTTTTCCTTCTTTAGCAGCTTGTAAAGCATCTTTGGGCACCGCTACAAAGTCTAGTCCATAAAGAGGAAGATTTCAGGTCAGTTCAGTTCAAATCCTTCAAGTTCTATGCCGGAAGTCCAAGATATCTTTAGCAAAAAGCACAAAAATTCAACTTCTGGGCCTGACAATTTGTAGGAAACATCAACCAAATTATTTGTATGAATTTACTGATGATCTTGCTAAGACCTGCATGGCTTTAAAACAATTTCACGCTGCTCTACTAAAGTTTAAAAGTCAACAAGTTATAATTAAACCAGGATATTGAGAAGGACTGAGGGAGAACTTTTAAACTTATTCATTGGAAGGATTTGATAGTTCTTCATGAATATTGGCCATGAAAACTGCAGGAGAGCCAACCCAGAAGGCCAGAATGTGTGGAGGGAAATGTGGAGTACAGGAGGAAGTATTCCTGAATCCACAAAATTGATAAGAGTCTGAAAACTACTCAGGAAAAGGGGGGAAAATGAACAAGGAACAGCAAATGCCTATTGACACATAGTCAAAGAAGTACCTTATATATAAGGAATAGTAGCTGACTCTGTTACTAGAGAACACAGTGAACTGAAAGCAAAAGGAAAGAGACAAGCATTGGTACATACAGTTGTCTTCCTTAGGGTCTGGAGGAAACTGGTCTAAGGAAGACATCCCAGATTGCAGTGGCACTGATAAAATGGATGGACAATGTTAGTAAAGTGGTATACCTACGGCAGAAAGTTATCTTGGTGTTGTAGTCAAACTGGAACAACCACTTGGGTACTTTCCAACATACAGTCTCATATAAATGACCCTACATGTTGCTACTCTTGATTTCAGGTTCCAATAATGGAATATTTAGGTCATACAAGCTGAAAACCCCATTTTGAACTTTTTCTCACATTTCAGTGGTTTATTATGACCAAATCTAACTGTAAAAGAAGTCTGCAATTTGGTCTCTAAATTCATAACCACAAAAGTCACATATGTTAGAATGAGGAAGAATAGTGCTGTCCATTTAAACAAAAACAGAGAATAAATACTCAGTACAACTTGGAAAATTGTATAAACATAGAGCTATCCAGAATCAGAATTAAAATTGGCCTCATTTGTGCTGCTGTAACAAATACCTGAGTTGGACAATTGATAAAAAAGTGAAGTCCAAGGTCAGGGTGCTGGCAGGTTGACTGTTTGATGAGGACTGCTCTGTTTTTTCAAAATAGCACCTAGTTGCTCCAGATAGTAAAAGCTGAGTTCTCACGTGGTGAAGAGCACAGAATGGTTCCCTGTTTCTCTCCAGCTCTTTAATAAAGTCTTTAATAGGCTTTATGCATCTGGATTCCTCATTGGCCTCATCCTCTGTTAATGGCCAATTCTCAAACTCTTGTTGAAAATAAGATTAAAACATAGCTTGAATTTTTTTGGGGGGTGGAGGGAGACACGGCCATTTAATCAACAGCAGTAGTCTTATGAACCAACTACATTTTTCTCATGTGTATTCAGGCAGAGCTAGTCATGAGCACAACTCAATGGATTTCTGAATTCAATGACAGATAAGAATAGAAGACAAATGTAATTCCTTCTAACCCTGACATGTGGTGATTTAACAATGGCCCTTTCACAAGCCTGCTCACCTCTCCTGAGCCACTCAGCTCCAAGCACACTTTGGACAGAATTGAAAGTTGCCACTTCACACCATGACATCAAATTCCTCTCTTTGTATCATTCGGAGATGAGGCCATATTTTTAAATTCCCTAAGGGAAAATACTATATTTCATTTATCCTTAGAGTTCAACAGGGTATATGAACACAAGTGCACATGTGTGATTTGCATATTTTTACACAGTCAACTCTTGGGCAGATATGTGTGAACCCATGTGTGTGTCTCTGTGCACATGTATGAGAAGTCAATATCAAGTGTCTTCTCTGTTTTTTCTCTTCCTTATTCTTTAAGACAGAGTCTCTCCTGAACCTGAAGCTCACAGATTGACCACAGTCGCTGTTCAGAAAGCAGAGATTCTCCTATATCTGTCTTCCATAATTCCAAGGTTAAAGTCATGTGCTACCATGTCCATCTTTTTTCGTAGTTGTTGGAAATGTGAAGTCAAATTCTTACAGGACCAACTCCCAAGCCCCTGC
This sequence comes from Microtus ochrogaster, assembly GCF_000317375.1. Taxonomy (NCBI): domain Eukaryota; kingdom Metazoa; phylum Chordata; class Mammalia; order Rodentia; family Cricetidae; genus Microtus; species Microtus ochrogaster. Next base: position 74,848,453 of record NC_022011.1, read on the forward strand.
AAACATATTTTTCTCTAATATAAACTGGGTATGATTACCTCAAATTAGTAATAATTCATGATATTCACATAATAATTACCACTGAGAAACAATGATGAAAAAATGCAAGTAGACATCTTGGTTAAAAATTACAGTTACTCCTTCCTTTACAGAGTTACATGAAGAGTGAATATCAGGTGAAAATTGTTGTCCTCGGCTGTAATTTATTGTGCCATAAAGGATAAACATAAAGTCTCTCAATCCCGATAAACTGTTTTATTCTGATGTCATTTTGGAGGTAAAAATTTAATTTAAGTTTATGCAGCCCACAGAATGATAAAAGTATTAGTCAAATTGTTTTTGTTACTATAAGGGTACCTTTGAATTTTTCTGTAGTTGAACTTATAAGGCAGATTCTCAATGGAAAAAAAATTAAAACCAAGAATTAAAGTTTGATAGAAAGTTTTATAATACATTCTGGGGAATATAAATCATGGGATGAGGTTCTATAAGGACAAAGGCATGGCGTTTGAGAACAGGATAGATTAGGCTTGTCTGTTTCCTTCAATCAGTTGTAGTCTGCAACATGAACAATGATACACCATCCCCAAAATGCATTTTTCTTTTGATTTCTGATGAGGAGACAAAATAAGCACAGACTATTTCTTGGTAGCATTTGTGTTGTTGAACGAGTGCTTATGCTTTCCTCAGGTAAGATATAAAAGGTAGCCATGAGCCAGGTGGCTGTTCTACTTTCATTTCCATACCTATGATGGCAATACCTTGACAAAAGGCAATTTCAGGAACAATGGACTTTATTTGGTTTACAAATTAGAGTCTGTCAATTTGGAGAAATCAAGATGGGAGCTTCAGTAGCTAGTCACATCATATCTGCATATGGGAGCAAGAGGGACAAACATACCATCCTACCTGTTAGCTTGCTTGCTTCCAGAGTTCTCCTTTTTTATGTAGTTCAGGACGCCTGTTAGAGAAGTGAGTCTCCACAATGGGTTGGATCTTTCTAAATTATTTAATAGTCAAGATAAACTGTCACAGTCAAGACAAGCTACCAAAGACAAAATTGAGAGACATTCAGTTAAGACTCTCTTCCCAAGTGACCCTAAATTGTGACAAACTGGTATTTACAACTGCCCATCACAGTTGTTTCCTGAATTCCCACAACAAAAGAACAGCATATCCAAAATAATTTTAAATGTATTAGCAGATTATCTTCATATGTGAAAATTAGGACATTTGATTTTTATGGGCTTTTTTTCCATTTTTCCTTTTTGAGAGGGTTTCACTATGTAGCCCCTGTTGGCCCGAAAATTTCAATTTTCTTATTTCTTTGTCATGGTATTTATAGTGCATCCCACCATGTCCAGCCCAATTACATGACACCTTACTGTTACCCAGGGTTAACATTTTAAAAATCAATCATGTGCCGATCTTTATATATCTATAAACTTACTGAGCAATAATTTAAATTAGTTTTTTTAAATGATACTAAATTTCCTGAAAAGTCTAAAATATCTCTTACACTGCTTGGGAGGATAACTAGATACATCTCCATTGTAACTTCAAACTTCAAAAATTACATTTTGCAACTTCAAAAATTACATATATATATATACACACACATACACATATATACATACATACACACATATCACACACACATATGTGTGTATGTGAGTGTGTGTGTGTGTGTGTGTGTGTGTGTGTGTGTGTGTGTGTTTGGAGCAGTGCTCAGTGGTTAAGATCTCTTATTGCTCTTACAGAGGACACAGGTTTGGTCCTCACCAAACTCATGCACCATGGTGCATCTCAGCACCATGATGGCTCACAGCCATCCAAAAGTCGTGTTCCAGGGAAGTCAATGCCCTCTATTTCCCTTTGTACACATAGGCTCACTTACGTTAGACAGATACATGCAAACAAAAACATGCATGTAAAAAGTAAAACTTTTAAAAACCGTAACAAGTATTATGGATTTATGTGCACATGCACTCATGTAAAATAGCAATGTTTTCTCTTTAAAAACTATTACAGAGTATTCATCAGTAACTTTAGACTCAGAGTTGGATGATCTCAAAAAGATCTAATTTTAAATGAGATAGATAATTGCTTAAAATATAAAGTGTCTACTAAGTTTCCAATCTGTCTATTACCACATTCATTTTCCCATTGTTTTAGGTAAAACTAGCAGAAGTAACTCTCAAATAAGCATGCTCATTTGCGATGTACAGAGTTGCTGTGTTTCTGCTTCTAATTCCATTTACTGTACCACGGTAATAACATTAACAGCAGCAAGAGCAAGGGTTCAGACACAAGCAAGAAGGGTAGTTATCAGCAAAAGCACGGGCCTGGTGTCCATGCATGTCCACGTTCTGATCACTGGCATTCACGGGGAGGAATTTGTGCACTGGGTGGGAAGATTATTGCTAATGCCTTTCAGAGACTGTGAGGCTTGCATTTACCAAACATAACTTTACACTTCTCAAGGCCAACCTCTGGCTAGGAGTCAGAAGATAGCCCCTTGGCAATTAGGCAGGATACACAGGTCACTGGCTGCCATACCATGAAATATCACCAGCCCTTAGAGGGATAGCTGGTTGCAGAACATCTTAACAAAACGCACATTTAATTTATACTGTATGATCCCCGTGACAGATGATTGCTTGTGATATGTGCCATTCATCTGCCTACTGTGACACAAGAAAAGAATTTATCCTGTTGTATTAAATCACAAATTGGTAAATTTTACAATATATTAGCAGGGCTTCCCCTTAACAATAGCTTTGCCATTGTGTGCCTTAGACGTGCACAGCGATCTGTGTGCACAGTCAGACATCCAGTCAGCTTCTAAAGTCCACAGCGGTGTTTGGTGGTTATTTCTACAACACCCATGTAAAACTTGGTCTGACAGCTCTTTGTCCCCAATAATGCTTAAATAAGGGACAGCAGAATTGGAAAAGGAAGTGGAAAAACAAAGTGCCTCTTTGGGTCCTGCTTCACCTCAGCTCTTCCAGTTCAGTGACTGACATCTTCTCGTAAGTTAGGAGCGAGGAAAGGAATGTACAAATGCAGCCATTTTAACGTGCAATCAACTCTCCCTTTTCAATATTTTCTTATTCTTATTTCTTACGCTTATTGTACTTGGAAGGATTTCTCTTCCGTGAATTTTTTTCCACCTCTCTCAATCTATTTGGCAGAGACCTAACAGCCAGGATGAGTCTGCAGCTTGGAGGATTCAGAGGTCTTTGAAACACTTTTGAGCCAACAATTCCCGAGGGCTGAGCTAGGAGACTCTGTGATATTCAACTCCTGACCCAAGAGGATGACAGGCTCCACACTCGTGAATCTAATTATCACCAGTGGATCACCCCCACCAAAATCTCTCCTTCTTTATTCCTTTCTCTCCAAGCTCTCTTCCTTTATCTCATACACTCACTGACCAATTTCTGATACTGGCTTTGCTAACAACAACAATTTTCACTAGAGTGTTAAGAATTCAGCATAGCATAAAACTTTTATCTTCTCCAATGCCTTAAATTGCTTTTTCTGTTGCTATGAGCAAAAGCAACATGGGGGAAAGGGATTATTTGCCTTACAAGTTATATTCCATTAGGCAAGGAAGGAATCTAGAGGCAGGAACTGAAGCAGAGACCATAGGGGAACACAGTCTACTGTCTTGTTTTCACTAAAAAATTGTTAACTTTTTTACATAGCCCAGACCCAACTGCTCAGTAGTGGTGCAGCACAGAGCAGACTGAGCCTTCTTATAGCAATTGACCATCAAGAAAGTGGCCCAGAGACATGTCTCTAGGCCAATATGATGGCAGCAATTCCTTAATTGAGGTCTCCTCTTCTTACATATGTCAAGTAAGAATAAAATATAACTGATATATCCAGGGACATCATCATTTCAAATGACACAAAGAACTCAAGAAATTGGTCATCAAAAGAACAAATAATCCAATAAAATAATGGAGTACAGACCTAAACAGAGAACTCTCAACAGAGGAATCTAAAATGGCTGAAAGACACTTGAAGAAATGTTCAACATCCTTCGCCATCAGAGAAATACAAATCAAAACAACTCTGAGATTTCTCAAAATATCTATTTAATGTTTGAGAACTTAACCAAGGAATAAAAACTAACAGAGTACTGAGACAGCGCTTGGGAGTAGGTGAGTGTCTGGGCTCTACCACTCCACATATCACAGAAAACATGTAATAGTTCTGTATAGGGAGCTCTGGGATACAAATGCAAATTACACTATTACCGAATCAAACCAGTGAACACATAAAATCTGCCTACTTGTACTCAGGCGCTTGGCTCAATAGCATGAACACAGTTCATGGATCTGGTTGTTTCCCCATCTTATCCTGACATTGTATGAACTGTGTGGTTTAAAAAGCATCCTTTCTGGGGCTGGAGAGATGGCTCAGCGGTTAAGAGCATTGCCTGCTCTTCCAAAGGTCCTGAGTTCAATTCCCAGCAACCACATGGTGGCTCACAACCATTTGTAATGAGGTCTGGTGCCCTCTTCTGGCCTGCAAGCATACACACACAGAACATTGTATACATAATAAATAAATATTTTAAAATAAAAAAAAAGCATCCTTTCTATGACTGTGATATGTGTCCCTGTTGCATCCTAAGACTGAACTGTTGCTGATCATTCAAAGGGAATTAAACATAATTACTGATTTGAAGGCAGATTTGTGTAAACTGTATTTAATCAGGTGATGAGATACTCATTGCAACATGCAGCTGAAGTTCTCACTGGTACTGTGATTTATTTGTCTATCCTTGCCCATCCACCACCAGGTCTTGCGGTCCCAAAATTATGTTATCCATCTTTTAAATTTTATTCCTTGGGACATAAAGCACATTATGAAAGAAAGGGGTAAGATCTAAACAGAGAATTTTCAACAGAAGGATCATAAATGGCTAAAAGACACTTAAGAAACTGCTCAACATCCTAAACCATCAGGGAAATGTAAATCAAAATGACTCTGAGATACCATCTTAACACTAGTCATAATTGCTAAAATAAAAAAAAACAAAGAAGAAAACAATAACAGATTATACTAGAGAGCATATGAAGTAAGGGGAGCACTCCTCCCTTGCTGGTGGGAGTGCAAATTGGTACAGTCACTTTGGAAATCAGTATGGCAGTTTCTCAGAAAATTGGGACTCAATCTACCTCATGGCCTAGCAATACTACTCCTTGGCATATACCCAAACGATGCTCAATCATACTACAAGGACATTTGTTTTACTATGTTCATAGCAGCATTATTTGTAATAGCCGAAACCTGGGAACAACCTAAATGCCCTCAACCAAACAATAGATAAAGACGTTGGTATATCTACACAATGGAGTACTACTCAATGGTTAAAAAAAAATGATATCTTAAAATTAACAGGCAAATGGACAGAACTAGACTACAGGGATTTTAATATTAGCCGGACACACCCCATCGATTGCCAAATGACACAATGCCACCTGAGTCTTCCAGAAGCAGTGTGTTTAAACAATGCAGATTACTTAGTCAGTAGTTTAGAACACAGTACATGCATTTCACTGTAACTTAACTCAGAGATATTATTTGAGGTTGGGATAGCTAAAGATATTAGTATGTATCTTTCTATCTGAGACCATCTATCCAGATAACATTTTCACAAGCTTGAATATCTTGGAGGCTCAGAGGAAATCTAGGAAGCACAGTCCTCTCCTACATTATCATGAATGTTATTCCATGGACAGCATTTCTAGCAACCTGCAGATCACACCACTCCCAAGTGAACCTCAGCATCGCATCATTTTAGACAAATAACAAAAGCAGACAAGGACCAGTTGTTTGTGAAGCTGCTCTCTACAGCTTTCGCACATTATTTTTAAGCATGTATACTCTCAGGAAGGATTGCAAAAGACCCACACAGGTGAAGTCTAAAGATTAAACAGGTATGCACACGGGAATAAGGCTCTGCATACTCAGACAAAACAAAAACGCTCTTCCATTCTACTTTTTCCTTCAAGCTTCTTCTTATTCCATCTGAATGTCACATAAAGAAGTAGGAACATTCTCCCCAGGTATAGTATCGCCATATCACCGTGAAGACTGCTGGCAAGGGCTCCATGAAGTTAAAGAAAACACTAAGCGGTATGGTATACCTCCTCAGATCAACAACAAGCAAAGCTCATTACACTTGATTACAAGCCTGATATTTACTTTTCAACCTCATAATTAATAGCTTAAAGATTGTCTGTACGTTTTTACCCCAAATTCAAGCTGACAGTAGATATTCCTATAGATAACACCCCAAATATGTGCACATGAGAAGGTGTTGATGAGATTCACATATATGACAATTTGAATTCCCATCTGTAGCCGGGGAGCTGCTTCACCAACCTGGGATGCCTTTTGACAATTAGAAGATTTAGTCTCCACCCTCGTCTTCTTTCTGCTGAGAGGATTCAGCTGTCACAAAACAAGCACATCCAATTAGAGGACGGGCTTAGAGATGGGAGACAGGGAGGAAGAAAGCAGGAAGGAGAAGAAGGAAAACAGCACTAGACGTGAAAACTCAGTGCTTCTCCCCACCCCAGACTGTACATCTGTGATAATTGCCCTCCGGTGGCCTCGCTCTGCAATTGGACAGCAAAGAAGAGCTACGGACTTCTAGAGTGATGCTACATACACATGCTGTCTCAATTAACTGGAAAATAGGACAAGAAGGACAATACAAGCAAACGGAAAATATAAAACCAGTCGCACATAAATTTTATCTTCCTGGAGATCCATTCTTCCAGAGTTAATATTTTAGTCGCAAAAAAAAAAAAAAACCCTGCAATTGAAGGCATTAGTAGAAATCCATGCAGCATTCTTATTTCAATGTAGCATGTATTCAATTTATAGAGCTAGGTTTCTTCTCGTATTAATCTTAGCAGAAGAAACCCAGTATATCCTTTTAGAATTTCCTTCAGCTTCCATTACACTGGAGTTAACCAGCCTGACAGATTTGACACAACTACTTTTAGAGAATGCTACACCACGATGCCTTGATCCAGTAACTCGATGAAACCCTCAGGAAAACACAGAGCATCCGAGGAGAAATGACAAATCTGGAAGTCCGCGTGAATAATGCCTGAATCATAAATTCACACTGAGAAGAGGGAGGAAAGAGGATGAAAGAAACAGGAAAGAGGGTGAGAGCAAAGAAAGCAGCTGGCCCATCAATCTCAAACTCTGGATTGAAGAGCGTTGCCCACATCCCTGTCGGCCACTCACAGGGCTCCCTCTGGGTCTCAACTGCCTCACAAGAAAGATGCCTCAGAAACTCTTTCCATCCGTTGTGTTGTAAGGGAAGCGTGTGCCGTGATCAGTCACCAGGCACTTTTGCTCTGACTCCGTAGCTCCTTGTAGTGTGCAGAATTGTGCATAATAGAAAACATGAGCCATTTAGAGGGTTTCTCTCAGCCTTCATTTTCCCTTCCAGTTATCTGCTCCTGCACAACATCACTGCTTGATAGGAGCTCTGTAAATCTATATTTAGTGCCTAAGAAACACCCTCTTCTGCCTTCACCCTCAGGACAGCTAAGCTCAGCATTTCTGTTAATAGTTTCCAGGTTTGAACTCTGGAGAAGCAGGCTACCCTGGAATTTAGTTCTCCACAAGCACAAACAAGACTTGAGGAATACTACAAAATCCTTTCCAAATCGCACATCCAGATAGATTGTTAAGATGAGATCATTGTCCTTCTCTGGCATGGTTCACATAGCAAAGAGCTTCCAAATAGTATCTCTCTCTCTCTCTCTCTCTCTCTCTCTCTCTCTCTCTCTCTCTCTCTCTCTCTCTTTCTCTCTCTCTCTGTGTGTGTGTGTGTATTGTGTGTGTAATCATATACTGATGGAAACACTTTGTTTCTCTTTGGCAGTATTCAAGTTGAAACAGACGATATGCTGAAAATCTGGAATAACTTGTGTTCCGAGAATGGGAAATCTAACAGTTACTCACTACTCTAAGTGAGAGAAAGCCTGTGTGGTGGTCTAATATGGGATTTCCAGTAGTGTGCCGGGCCTAGTGGCCCTTTGTGCTTCTGTCCTATAATAGTGTGTCAATGCCTTCTACAGATGGCAGAGCAACAGAAACCAAGCAGAGTGGGATAATAGCAGGCATTCAATAAACAAACTCCTTTTGCTAAATTCAAATATTCGTGGTTTCTTTAACTATTTGGTACAGATGTTATATTTATGTGATGTAATTACTATTACTTAGCTCTAAGTCTCTGCAGATATGTACCTTCATACATATCCATTCTTAAACATGGAATAGAAACAAATCAAAGAGGAAAAGAATTCATGCCACACACAAGACAGTGGCTGATTGCTGCAGGTCCCTGGAAGCACTGTACAGGAATCGGCTCCACTTTACCTTTTACTGCAAGTCTTGGGAAGTCCCAGGGAACAAAACCTTTTGGAGAGATGAGCAGAGATACCTAACATGATGTAGCCCTAGAAAAACTTAGCTCTGAAGCTGAGCAAGGTTCAGGAAAAGGGAACTCAGATAGCTAAGCAAGTATTACTTGGCCCAGGTGAGCTGTAAAGTTACATTAAAACAGAAGAAATGGGGCTTCTAACTGCCTTTTGCATGTGGCAGGATACAGTGCAGGGAGTACCCTGAGGTCAATGTGACTTTCCAGAATGAAGCATGTCTTTTAAACAAAAGTCTCCTATAACTTAAAATCTGTATACCTCCATGTTTTGTTTTTATTATAATGCTCTTAGCAAAGCCTTTGAAAGTGGCTAAGCCATAAACAGTGCTGTGCAGTGAAAGCCTAGATGGACATGAGAATTTGCAAGCTTGTCCTTTTTGCCTTAGAAAGTCAGAAATACATGCAATTTCTGTAATGATCTCATTTCCTGAAAGGAGTCCAACTGCAGACAAACTAGGTTCCCTCTAGAAGCCAGAGATGCATAGCTTGAAAACTATTGATTTAAAGTAAACACTTAGGATCACATTAGACATTGTTCTCCTGAAAATATCAAGTTAATTATTGATAAATACCCTGATGTCTCTATCAGGCTCAATATTCAGGGGCCCTAGTTCTGTTTCCTGTTGACCTTCTACATCAATAGCTATTCAAAGTTTCAAGTGCCTTCCTTTTTAGGTTTTATTTATTTTAGTTTACATTTTGCCTCCATAATAGCACACAAGGTCGTTCCTCTGGCACAGTTCCACAAAGGTTGCCCAGGGCACATGGCACAGGGCCCCCAGGAGCCAAATATAGCACAGGGCTATGCTTGTTTGGACTTCAGCAGTGTTAGAAATATGTGAGCATTTTAAGATACGGATACATTTCCTGATACACCACGGTTAGTACCAGTTTCTGTTGCTTTTCCTCCCATTTACAGCTAACACTTTCAGTTTAGAAGTATTTGAATTGGCAAGCCCTAGCCCAGAGCAAGCTCTCAACCATCGCTGGTGAAGAAAGAGTATTTATGTGTCTCTTCCTTCTATGTGACTGATATAATTACCCTTAAGTTATTCCCAGACATTCATTCACTGCTTGCTGAGCAGGTACTGCATTCTATATACTCTGTTCTGGACACATGTGATGCAGATGTCTTCAGGATGCTCGTCTTCATGTGGGGGACAGGAAAGAACGTAAACAGAGGACAATAATGCATTTGCAACAGGGATGAGTCTGAAGCAAGGATGCGAACAGACAGGAAGCAGACGGAGTGTCAGGGCATCGTTTCAACAGGCTATCCCCTCTCCAATGCAGCAGATCTTGTCAGCTCCTGAATAAAATGACCATATGAGCACCAGTGGTTTCTTTGCCAGGGAACACAGGCCTCCTCTGAAAGCAAGCTTCATTTTCACAGGAGCAAGACCTTCTACCTCTAGTGCAGGTCTGACTTTAAGCTGGAGATAGAAGAAAAGTGCTGTAGCTTTCTAGTTAATTATGTCAGTGGGCGTTTGTTTTTGAGGATGGCCTGTTTATTTATTTATTTATTTTTCTTCAGGTAAAAGTCAGGTGGAAAAGAAATCAATCATTTTCCTTCTCCATTATAACTTGATGCGCCGGGCTGGAGAGATGGCTCAGCGGTTAAGAGCATTGCCTGCTCTTCCAAAGGTCCTGAGTTCAATTCCCAGCAACCACATGGTGTCTCACAACCATCTGTAATGAGGTCTGGTGTCCTCTTCTGGCCTGTAGGCATACATGTAGACAGAATATTGTATACATAATAAGTAAATAAATAATTTTTTTTAAAAAATAATAACTTGATGTGCCTTGTACCACTGAACTAAAATAGAAGTTTATTACTCTGTGGGAAAGTATGACTGAAGTGAACTCTAAAAAATTAGAACCTCCATCAATAAAAGGCATTAACTCTTAAAAAAAAATTAGTACCTCCTTGTGGACAACTCCATCATCAAAAATCTCAACCTCACTCCATGACATTTAACATGTCCAATGGCATGCTGCCTTAAAAGGGAGGAACCATCCAGGACCCTGTTGCCGAAACACCATACACTTTGCCATCTAAAAAGATAAATCAACTTTAAACTAATCAGGAAGCTCCCTCCTCACTGGCTAGTACTCATGGTGCCAAAAAAAAAAAAAAAATGTTAAGTGGTAAAAATTTTGAGAATCTCAAACATGTATACAATAAAACAAAATTATATCAACCACTCCATTTCGTCGCTCAACTCTTCCTTTCAACACAGTTCCCTTCCAACTTACTTTGACGTGTGTACTTTTGGTAACCTACTAAGTCTAACACCAGTTAGTGATGTTCATATGCACAGGAGTGGAGCCATCAACTGGAGCATGGAAAGTCTAACAGAGACCATTCAGAGTAGGCCTAGTTTACTCTCAGTCTTAGGCAAAGAACCCCCCTTTAGAGAGGCATGATTGGGCAATGTGCTTAGAGTAAGACAATGAGTACTTAATCCTAAATGGAAAATCGTGATGGACTCAGCACCACCACTAAGGCCCATGGAACACTCTATGCAGACATAGGTAAGAACATTCTAAGTAGGAGTTCCACCACTCAGATAAGGCTAGCCATAGGCAAGTGGGACCACACAAAACCAGAAAAGTTTCTATGCAGCAAAGGAAGTAGTCTATTGAGTAAAGAGGTAACCTGCAGTACTGGAGAAAATCTTTGGCAGCCATAGTATAAGAGGAGGTTAATATCTAACATATATAAAGAACTAAACAAAAAAAATGTTCAAAATGCGGACAATAATTGATGGGATATGCAGACACAAAAATTTATAACACAAACCCCAAGACTCAGGAAACATTCTAGAATAGAAGGTGGAAATCCTGAATGAGTCTGAAGAATAAAATCTTGCTGTGTGATTCTTTCTTCTGGGCAGCACAGGGATATCGGTCTCAAGACCTCTAAACAGTCACAAGACTTACAGATACCCTTCCAGCCAACATAGTAACATTGGATAAAGGCAACACTAATTGGACTAATTATATATGTGTATGTATGAATATCTTAGTATATATAGCTATTTATGTATTCATGTATATGTGTATACACAATATAGAAGACATTGTGAGTTTCCAAGAGGGTGTCCATGGCTATGCAGGAGGAATGACATGGACAAATACCATGTACTCATATATGAAATCCTCAAATTAAAAATAAATATGGTAAATAGAAAAAAAAATAAAACAGTAAAAAAAGTAAGCTATGGACCTGAACAGAGAATTCTCTAAAGAATAAGTGCAAATAGCTAATAAATGTTTTTTTTAAAGTATTCAGTATCACTATTTATCATGGAAATGCACATTAAAGTTACTTTGGGATTCCCTCTTACCCCAGGCATAATAACTGTAATCAATAAAGTAACTGAAGAGGAGGCTGTGGAGGATGTAGGGGAAAAAGAACATTTATTCCTCCTCTGTATGAAAGCAGACTAGTGTAACCACTATGAGAATTGATGTAGAGGTTTCTCACAAACTAAAACAAGCAAATGAGAAAATAGAAATATAACTATGGTGGATTTAGAGAGGTGGCTCAGCAGTTAAGAGCACTTTCTGTTCCTGCAGAGGATTCATGTTCTTCTGCTCCTAGTAACCTCCAGTAACTGCAATACTGGGAGAGCTTGTGCCCTCTTCTGGCTTCTACAGACACTAGGAAGGCATGTAGTGCATTTACTCATAAAATAAAAGTAAATACATCTTTAAAAATAGCTACCATGTGACCTAGCTATTCAACTCTTCCTGGACATAAAGCTACATGATTCTATGCCCTACTGCAGAGATACATTGTACCCACAAAAAGGAAAAAAAAAACAAAAGAAAAGAAAGAAGGAAAGGAAAAAGAATAAGAAAATAAGTTTAAATAAAGAGAGAGAAGAAAATAAATAGAAAACTTATAGGGCATTATTAAATTCAAGTAATCAAGTTAAGAACAAATTGTGGGTTTTTTACCAATTGTTTTAGAATCTGAAAGATCTAATTTCTTACTTTCATTAACTGCCTCTTTTGGTTACTAAGAAAATTAAATCTTTAAGGGGTTTTATTGACTCCAGTGACAAAGAGCCATTCATTTATAAATGTCAAATTTGAACCTAAGATCCTGAACTTTTAGATCATCACAAATGATTCATAAGCAGCATGTGATGTTAGTGAATTAAATGATGTAAACCAACTGCTGAGACTCGTCTCTTCTAGTTTCTATGGCTAACAAAAAATGACCATGAAGAGTTGGGAGTTTTATTGGTATTCTCCCCAGACCCATGAATCTTGGTGAAGGAGAGTGAGAACCTATTTCAATTGGAAGGCTGGTTTTTCTCATTGGTGGCAAGGGTGTTTCTTTCTGTGCTAAACATTCTAAGTCTCCAAGTTGTGTTTATGAAGTAGTAGATGGGCTGGAGAGATGGGCTCAGTGCTTAAGAACACTGCCTGTTCTTCAAAAAGTACTGAGTTCAATTTCCAGCAACCACATGGTGGCTCACAACCATCTATAATGAGATCTAGTGCCCTCTTGAGGAAGAGACCTGGTCAGTCATCCTCATCAATTTTGACAATGAAACCCAATATAGTAAAGCTCAACAGAACCCCGCCATATATGAGCTGCCCATGCATGTTTCAGGACTGCCAGGATCTAAATTTCATTCACTAATTTCACATGAATATAGGGCCTTTACAAATCTTACAAATCTTTCAGGAAGGTAAGCCTGGATCAGACATCCTGTTCAAAGTATAATCTATGTTCAGATGATTTCTGAAACAGAATATTGCTGAAGCTCTGTGGCAGTTTCCTCTCAGTTTTGTAACCAAAACAGTTTCAAGACTGCTGGTTGAGATGACCAAGCCTCACAGAATATTCCATTCAGGACTTGACCATAATTCAAAATTTTCTTTAGGTCCCCAGAAGATTATCAGTACCTCAAATCAGTAGGAAGTAGATGTAAAACTATGCCCACATTCCCAAAAAATGGATTGTGGATGTTTAGAATGTTGGTTACAAGCTGTTATGGATAATGGTCAAGAGAAAAGCTAAGCAAAGGATATTAGATTCACAGTTCTTTTTTAAAAAGGGGGGGAGGGAGTAGGGTGGAACAATGGTCTTTTATCCTGTCACTTGTATTATTTTTAATAAAACAGTGATTGACCTGTAGCCAGGCAAGAAGTAGAGGCAGGGCAATGAGAACAGGAGAATTCTGGGAGAGGAAAGATGTAGTCTGCAGTCATGATTCAGCCACAGAGGAAGCAAGATGAGAATGCCACACTGAAAAAGGTACCAAGTCATGTGGCTAACATAGGCAAGAATAATAGGCTAATATAAGATGTAAGAAAGAGTTAATAAGCCCTAGCTAATAGGCCAACAAGTTTATGATTAATATAGACTTTTGTGCGGTTTCTGTGGTACTGAATGGTTGTGGGACCAGAGGGGACAGAAACCTTGGTCAACAGTATCCTGTCATTAACATAGGTCGTTATGATTATTGTCAACATAACAGCATTGCATTGTTCTTCACAGTGTGTCCACAAATATTATAGACTACTTAAACGATTGCCTAGATTATCTCCATTGTAAATTAATAGGAACACATAACTTATAGGTCTGGATGTGGACAAGGTTTAGTTTGGTGGATATGCATTATATCCTTACTCTAAACAAAGAATGGTCGATAAACAAACAAGTACTGAACCATGAACTCAAGGGTCTTAGATTCCGTTTGAGTTTTAGTGAAACATTAGAGTCCAGATAATATTCCTCTTGTTTCTTTCAACGTACATACCCTCCATCCAGGATTAGCCAAACAGCAAAAACTGTATCTATTCTTTAGGCATCTGTCATGGCCCATGATCTGTTCATGGAGAGAAACTGCCACAGTATGTACTTTGAAAAGGACATTTGATGGGAAGAGACTAGCCTGTATCTCGTCAGCTCTCAGTCAAATTTGAACACTCAATTCACTCATTCCAACTAGACATCAAAGGAAATCACGGCCTACAGCAGAAATCTTCCACTATTATCAGAAGTCTCCACACTGTGCTCTCTCTGACATGTAAAACCCCAGGTTCCACACTCATGACTAAGGAGGTCCTGTGCTGTTACAAAATGCCCTATAATGGGACAGCAAGCATAAAGACACAGGGGACATTTGCAATCAGACAGTGTTCATTTGAAATTGGTCTGAACATAGATTTCTTTTAAATCTTCTTAGGATTTTTATATATTTGGAGTACACTACATTTATTCTCCTGGAAATAAAAAAAAAACCACCTAATCTGAAATATGATTAATTCTAGAAAAATAATTTGCCAGTGAAACTCAAACAAACAATTCTTGCTCAAGTACTAAAAGAAAAGAATAGCACTCACAGATTAAACACCCACATCTTAATTTTGAGTGCACCATTTATAATTAGAGTCAATATTTAAGAAAATTTATAGGTTAATATGTTAAGCTGAAAAGAAAATAGGCAAATAACAAAATATACAATAAATTTATATCAAGTAACTTTGTTTAAAAGAAATTTGGATATAAATTTTTGGAGCCGGGCGGTGGTGGTGCACGCCTTTAATCCCAGCACTCGGGAGGCAGAGTCAGGAGGATCTCTGTGAGTTCGAGGCCAGCCTGGTCTACAAGAGCTAGTTCCAGGACAGGAACCAAAAGCTACGGAGAAACCCTGTCTCGAAAAATCAAAAAAAAAAAAAAAAAAAGAAAGAAAGAAATTTGGAGTTTAGGAAAAGAGATTACAATTCTTTCAAAGTAATTTCTATTAAAATTTGCTGAAAGGAAGACATGATGAACAAAGTTCTACTTGATAACATAATATAGATAAAATAAAATCAATCTGATATGAAAGTAAAGTTTATTTTCTCTACCTGATACCATAATAGTCACCAGACTCTGAATGGAACAAAGATCCCATGATTTTCTAATGCTCATATGACTAACTGACTGAAGTTTACCAAAGGAAGATATTGCCTAAATGCATCATTCCTGGGCACCAGGTGCTTGGACATATATGGATAAAAAAAGATCAGACAAAATACAAAATGATTTAAACCATGAACACATAATGGTACTAAGATAAAATAGTGAACTTGAAGGCATCTAGAGTACAGCTCCTTTCAAACTGATGAAGCAGAAACCTAAACCATTTACTTCATTCCCAAACAAGAGTGAACAGTTTCCCGATGGAATGAAATTCGGGCTTAACTCTTGTTTGCCATTCAGCTGGGTTACCTCTAATTAGAATGCTAGACTTTTAAATACAAGTGAAGTGCTAAACAGCCAATACTTCATGGAAACAGAACATTTCTAACAAGAATGCTTTAAAACATTAATTACAATAATTTAAAATGAGAGAAATAAAAAAAAAGAAATAAAAAAGCAGAAAGAAAACAAATATAGTTCACATCAGTATTTAGGAATTTAAATAATATTGGATCTTTCAAAAATTAGAATTTAATCATTCAATACTGACATTCTCTGCACAAAGCCTAATTCATTTGGAAACAGTGAGTGAAAAATTTTCACTGGTGACCAAGGGAGGAAGACTGCATTTTTGTGAGCATGCGTTTTCTAGCCAGTAAGCATTGCTTCGATGCGGGTAATTTTGATGTGGGTAGATTGAATTAAAGTCTATGGAGGTTAGCATGTTGAAAGGAAAATGGATTATCATGTTTTAGATGCTGTATACAGTTGGCAGCCCTGGAGTTTGCAGCCATAACAGAGATGGCAATGTGCAAGTAGGAAAACAAAAAACTCCACGTTAGGTAGCTTGTAGCAAGCCAGCCCTGCTGCAATTGATTCTGCTTCTAGCCTCTCTCTGACCTCACTGTTACCCTCAAATCCCATTCAGCTTCCATGCCGAGTTTTTTATTCTGCTGCTGCTTTCTCTCAACATAGTTTCTTTCCAAACCAACATCCATGTTCCACTCATCAACCACTGCTTTAGAAAGCTTCAGGCTGGAAGGCCAGGCATGAAGCGCTGGCAGGTGGTGTAGCTGTTAGGCAGCCTTGTGTATCACAGGAGATCTGATGTTATCAAATTTCTTTTCCCCCCAAAGACTAAAGAGAGAGAGCCTTTGTGAGCTTGCAGGAGGGGGATGAAAACAGTTTGTCTCCAGAGCAGCCAGCCTTTGTCATAATACAAATGAAATCACCTCGGAAATTTAGAGAATTAATATCATAATGAAGACGGGAGTACCCATTAGGGTGGTCTAATGTTGCTCTAGAGGAATGTGATGGATGCCCAGTGGCTGCAAGCCCTTATTTGCAGAGAGTCACCTCTGCAGTTGCCATTATTAGGAAGATGTCTGAAGCAGAGGATCAGACACAGTCATGGCAAGATGAGATAGTGTTTGACTGGTTTCCAGGGAACCGAAGGATACAAGCTTAGTTGTACCTGTCAGGATGGCTCCCAGCATTTTCCCCCTTAATGTCTTTTTTAGCTGTAGGAAGTTTCTCTTTAAAGATTCAGTGCTTTCCTAATGGCATGCGATGAGTAATGGGGAGCATATAAAACGTTATATAGATTACAAATGGATTCCGTCCATGTTAAGACACCATGTGCTAGCCCTAAAGAATGAGTTTATTTAGCTTCAGCTTTTTCTTGAAAATAAATTTAGTCAAACATTCTGAAATCCACACACCACTGGCATCCTCGTGTTCATTTGCCCTTCTATGTAAAACATCTCAAGCTTTCCGAGACAATAGATTCACCCACCCCAAAGACAACCTGCATTTGAACCTTTTCCCTGAACTAAAACCTAGAATATGATACTTATAGGAAGTATTGAAAATATAATTGAGTCATTATTCCTGATACTTGGCTTGTTGTGCCTCCGCTCTTAATCTCTGTCTTTCTTTTTCTCTGTGTCTCTGTCTTTCTCTCTCTCTCTCTCTCTCTCTCTCTCTCTCTCTCTCTCTCTCTCTCTCTCTCTCTCTGTGTGTGTGTGTGTGTGCGCTTGTGTGTGTGTGTGTGTGTATGAATGCCTCCTAGTGACACTGAATTATTTAAAACGGGTACGTTCCAGTAGTTGGAAATGGGAACGTTTCTAAACCATACAGCAATTCCAGATTAGTTAAAATAGTGTAATTGTTTTCCTGGGAAAATTTTGCAGAATATACAGAAAAGTTATTGTCTAAAAACCAAGACAGTGGCGACTTTTCCTCCACTTTATTCTCCCGTATTTGAATTTATACAGTTTGTATTTCTCAATCCTATACCTGCCATAGACTCAACAATATTCTTTTTCTTCAACCTTTTCCCTTTAATATCTGTCCCTTCTCAAGACAGATTTATAGACTAAAGTTTTGTAAAATCAAATATATTTTTCTTGAAAGTTATGATCAATCACATTTTATAAATCTTGTTTAATGGTCAATGGGAATAAATCACAAAATTTTCCAATGTTTTTTGTCAACAGCAAACAATAAAACAGCAAAAGTTGCTAATGAGTTAGAGCACAAACTGAGACCATGGCAGGATTTGTGCAGGGAACTTAGTAACTTCTGTCCAGCTGTTGTTGATTTTCTATTGTCTTCTCCATGCAAAGCGTTTTTAAGAATAACTAGCCGAATGGTGCAGTCAAATTCATCCCACTTCAAATGACACACTAGAAGCAAAGTTCATCAAAAATCTCTGCTAATTATCACCTAGGTAACTCTTGTCACATTTATAAAATCATTTCACTGATAAACTTCAGCAACATCATCATGATCATCAGTGACTGTCTGTGTGTGTGAGTAGGCCAGAGGTGGATGTTGGCATCGCCTTCCTTTTTTTTCTAAGCTTTAATTTTTGAGACAGATTCTCTCAATGAATGCTGAGTTCACTGTTCAGGAAGGCTGGCTAGATGACCTGGATTTGCCCCTGCCATGCTAGGTCATAGACACATGTGACAGCTGGCTTTTTTGTGGGTACTGGAGATCCAAACTTAGGTCTGCATATTGCACAGCAAACACCCACTAAAGTGTCTCCCCATCCCAGCCCTTACTAAACTTTGTAAGGTTGCAAATTTTACTTGTTCTTTCAGTACAGGCTTAGCAGCTACCTGAATGTATGCATTTTGACATTTTATTAAGTTTTGAGTTTTTCCTCTCTTCTTATATTTTATTGTTATAAATATATAAAGTTATTTTCTCTAGCTAGATTATAATCCCTCTATGAGTAATGGATAAATGCCTTCATAATCCCTACCCAGTGTTAGTTAGTAGCAGGGCATTCATTAATATATACTGTATAAATGGAATCAAATGGATATAAGAAGTGGGTGATATAAACTTTCTATCCCTCATCAGAGATCAGTAAATCCTATGTGGGAAAAGAAGTGTGTGTGGTCCCACTTCTCTGTGGTTTTTAATTTCCTCACAAACTGACATGTATTCTCATTTCAGAAATAAAGAAATCCATCCTTCCCAAAGCAAATCACAGACCCTAATGAAAGTAATATACCCCACTAGCATCCATGCTCTACCACGGGCAAACCTGAGCTTAGACAAAGAAGGATCTAATGAAAACAATCCCATTAAACAGAGCTCTTCCCTGCTCAGCGCTCAATAAGTGAGCAGCAGGCTTTCTCTGTCTGGCTTACAGAAAACAGGAGGTAACAGTTTGCAAGGAGCAGCGTTTTAATGTGATTGGACTATAACAGACAATCTATTTACAGCATGCTCTGGGGAGCTTATAAACAAATGTTGAGTAATTTCAGCCAGCAGTAATTACCCTTGCAGCTGACAAGGATAGCAAGAGACTTTCTCCTTCACCTTCAGCCCAGTCCAGAAGGCAGTGTACACAATGCCACTTCTAATTATTTCTGCATTTCTATGGCTAAAACCAAAGTGTGTTATTAGAGAGCATTTTAGAAGCTTTTTAAAAAGCTTATTTATTAGGACAATTAAAAGTCATCACTATGACAGCAAATAGAAGGTTCCATTCTCAGGAATGCGGTATCAAGTGAGTTGCTGCCTACTTACCTTTAAGGTACCCTGGGCTTGTGGGATCTATTGTTAGGAGCTGAGGCAGGAGCTTGGTAATAAAAAGAAATGATACCTGGAATTCATTTGGGTTAATTCTGAGTTCTGCCTTCTTTATAATTTTCAAGAAATTAAAAGCATGGAAGTGAAGGCTTTCTTCCACAAAACGGTACAGAATTTCAAAGGTGTTTGTTTGTGCGTGACCACACACGCAGGTGTGCCTTACCTGATGACAGATATTGATAGGAAAAAAAAAAATACAGGCAGGCATGTTATCTTCTGTCGTCTGTATCTCACAAGAAACCTTGGGTTTCTCCAGCCGGGTAATGGCGTTTATCGGGAGGGGTCCCTCCTATTACATCAATTTGACATAAGGAAGATGTTAAGAATTCAAAGATCTAAAAATAAACCTTCAGCAGATAAGCTTCTAGTGGAGAGCCGAAGGAGTGAGACAATTACACAGAGCAATCACCCTGAGCGTTTGTAATTAACAATCAAATTACTTCCCAGAAGTGTCCAACAAGAGAACTTTTGTTGAACATTTCTATATGTGCCAAACTACCCCAAAGTAATTGAGGAAACCAGTGAACTGTGGTGTGTGTCGTGTGTCTGAAACACCATAGCCAGTTTGGCGTTCACTGAGCTTCTGTCTGCCTGAGTAAGCTCAGCTCAGATCCATACTGTAGGAATTGACAGCAGATATCTAATAGCACAAAGTACATTATTTACATTTTTGATATTCTGCCCTGTCTCATCTCATCACCAGGAGACAGGATGTTGGGCAACCTCGGGTGACATGGTGACAGGTATCTCCTGGGAATGCACGCACATAACACAAACCTTTAAAATCAGAAGGTAGACATAGGAAATTGCTTTGGATTTGGGCCCAAAAAAGATTCTAGAAGCCCTCCAGTGGCAACATTTACCACCTCATTAGAGCCACGGTTCTTTGGTGATAACCGTCATAGGACCCTGCACAAGGAGGCCTAAGTTTGTGGAACATGTACTTTAGAAGCAGCTTGTAAGCAATTTTAAATGTGTTACTGTGGTTAAAATCGACCACAAAAAGCACATTGTGCTAAAACACAAAACAAAAATATCCTTAAAATCAAATTAGGTTTACCTCACTCAGGATAGTGTTTTCTATTTCCATCCATTTGCATGCAAAGTTCAAGAAGCCCTTGTTTTTTACTGCTGAGTAGTACTCTAATATGTATATATTCCACACTTTCTTCATTCATTCTTCCATTGAAGGGCATCTAGGTTGTTTCCAGGTTCTGGCTATTACAAACAATGCTGCTATGAACATAGTAGAGCACTCATATTTGGTTTCTAGCCATAAACAAAGGACATTGAGCCTATAATTAGTGATCCTAGAGAAGCTAAATAAGGAGAATCCAAAAAAAAAAACATATAGGCATCCTCCTGAATATTAACCTTCATCAGGCAATGAAAGGAGACAGAAACAGAGACCCACATTGGAGCACCGGACAGAAATCTCAAGGTCCAAATCAGGAGCAGAAGTAGAGAGAGCACGAGCAAGGAACTCAGGACCGCAAGGGGTGCATCCACACACTGAGACAATGGGGATGTTCTACTGGGAACTCACCAAGGCCAGCTGGCCTGGGTCTGAAAAAGCCTGGGATAAAACCGAACTCGCTGAACATAGCGGACAATGAGGACTACTGAGAACTCAAGAACAATGGCAATGGGTTTCTGATCCTACTGCACGTACTGGCTTTGTGGGAGCCTAGGCAGTTTGGATGCTCACCTTACTAGACCTGGATGGAGGTGGGGGTTCCTTGGACTTCCCACAGGGCAGGGAACCCTGATTGCTCTTTGAGCTGATGAGGGAGGAGGACTTGATTGGGGGAGGGGGAGGGAAATGGGAGGCGGTGGCGGGGAAGAGACAGAAATCTTTAATAAATAAACAAATAAAAATAAATAAATAAAATAAATCAAATTAGGCTTCTTGAAGGAAATCTCTCTGTCTCTGTCTGTCTGTCTCTCTTACATACACACACACACACACACACACACACACACAAAGAGACGGGGGACAGGGAGAGAGAGAGGGAGGGAGGAGAGGGAGAGAGAATCACACAGTTTCAGAATCCACCATTAGATGCACAGCCTCACCACCAGCTTCCCCTCATTGCTGAAATTCAGTTGGCAGGACAATAATTTGTCCTTGCTCGAGAGACTGGCAGGTGTCACTTTGGCCAGTGTGGGATGTGAGTGACAGATATTTTACCATGGAAAAAAATGAGAATGCAGAGACCCTAGAGTCCCTCTGGGATTTCCCTGGTCATTGGTGGGCAGCGCCAGGGCAGGGCAGGCTGCGATGCCGAGGCACGGCCTCTTGTTGTGACTGCTCCAGGCAGCTGCCAATTCTGAGCATTTTAAATAATATTTCTATTAACAAGGGTGTGCTTCTGCTTTGATGGAAGTGTGCAGAAAGCTGTTCTCTAGGCTGTCTGCTGGGCACTAAACTGCTCTAATTGCTTCCCTGTGCTTTTTTTCAGAAATCTTGTAAATGCTGACTTTGGTAGGAAATTGCTCACAGATTTATCAGTTTTGAGCCTACAGATATTTGTACACATTAATATAAACTAGAAGTTTATTTTCCACAAACTAACATTTCTGGAGTGCTATTTATTTTTTTTAAGAAAAACTTATTTCAAAATATATCTGCAGAGATAACAGAGAATAATAGAAAACAGAATCCAAACAGGGCCAAAAAGAAGACCATTTCCATTTTACATTCGTACATAATTGGGAACTTATGTTTTCTTGGCTCTCATCTAATTTTAATATGGCTTAAGGTAAAATGAAACAAGGACATGTAATATAAAAATAAAAATAACTATAAAGTCTCAAATATATGTAAGCTGTATAGTTTTTAGATATGCCTTCTTTTGAGGTATTTTAGAAAGGTATATATAAAACTTCAAGCACAATAAAAGGTTAAATAAAATTGTTAAGAGCAGAAAAATCTGTGACTGTTTCACACACACATGCGTGCACATGGGCACACACACACACACACACACACACACCCCTCCAAATTTGTAGATGTGTTTAAAATGGAAAGGTCAAATATTACTTTTTGTAAATTATCTTTCAAAATTATCGCTGCACTTATTTTACCATGTTTTTGATAGTTGTGGGGTTGTAAAGAACATGATACTTCTTGTTTCAAAACCGAATCAACCTTAACTTTTCAATATTGCAAGGAAGATATTAAAATTGTACTTACCGTTACTAAACCAACACATAACCTTATCCATTAGGCTACCAGATGTCATGGAAGTTCACTGCAGCTACACTGACACGAGCAGACCGAGTTTTATTTTTTAAATCAGAGATCTCTACGGTGACTGTTTAAAAGGGTGATTATATACGATGATATACAAGCAATATAAATACTCAGCTTCGGTTACAAGGATACTTATATGCCTTCATTTTCCAATAATTTTCTCCAGACTGCTGCCAAAATATTACCTTGCAAAACTAAAATGAAAACCATATGTTGATTAGGGAAAACACAGAAAGTCAAAGCACATTTCAACTTTCAATGAAAGAATTAACATGGAAACCTCCTCCACAGATGAAGAGGATATGTTGATTCACATTGATATCAGAATATGTTGCTTAACATCCTTTGCCAAACATTGTTTCAATTTTTAAATAATTGCTTATGGTAAATAAATTGGAACATGCAATTTCAATCCATGCAAGCAACAGGATTTGCAATTGACATTTGAGGCTAAATTTGAGATGAAGAATACAATATTTTTCCCCATTAGAATGAAAATTTCTGCATTGAATCTGATAATACACTGAAAACCACACACTCACAGTTATTTTTTTCCCCCTACTTAGTAATGCAAAGATAAATTGTTCTACTTTGGAAATCAAATATTTTCCTAACTGCTGTGTTTCTTTAATTAAACTGTATTCTTTATAGTGATCAAATATAATTAGCAGTAACAAGTATTTAATGAAAACAAACTGCTGTTCCCAAGCCTTTACTACATGCTTTGTTCAAATCCTACAGATGCTCTGAGGGTTTCTAAGGGTTACGGCATCTCCATCTCAAGTACAAAGCATTGCCCCCCCCCGCCCCGCCCCGCAGTGCCCACCTCTACTTGCCAGGAGCATTTAAAACAATAAAAACAAATTAGGAAAACTTCTGAGGTTCAAAAGACTCCAGTTCACATTCGATATTCTCTCCTTAGATTCCAAAGATGCCTTCAAAAACTCCTCGTGATATCAAGTAATAGAGTATTACCCTGGTGTCTTTGATTACTAGTAAGTGACCAAAGCGAGAGAAGTACTCAAGCTGGACGCATTGACAGCCAGGTGATATAACAGGACTTCTGTAATTAATTGTGAGTGAAGGGGGGGTGGGGGGATTGGTTTTGCAGCCTCATAAAAGTTTTCCCACATGGCTGAACCTTCGGTCAGGAGACGTTAGGCAACATTAACCGCCAGCACATTTCTGCAAGGCCCTGGAGGAACGGCTGGGCACTGGGGCTCCCATCCTGTGAACCTGGGGACAAAAGACATCAGCGTCTACCTTTCATCTTAGCTGAGATTTGGAGTGGGTTCAGACCACAGAGGCTCCTTAATTCTCACTAATTCATTTGCTTTCCTGATTCACTTGGCTTGGGATAACCTGAGAATGATAATGAACTTGCCACGGGAGTTCTCAGTCCCCTGTCTTTGAATGTGCTTGGCATGGATCGAGGGCTTTCTGTGAATCTTGCGGAAGGGAAAAGAATCTTATTAGCACTGATTGCTAGTCATGAGCGTTCTTCAAACCGCTCTTGTGTTTTAACTCTTGCCTGCTTTCCGCAGAGAGGAGCAGCGAGGAGAAAAAGGGGAGGTGGTGGGGAGGCTGGATTTTTTTAAAAAGACGCCTGTTCCCCGGCAGTGTGCGTAATAGTTTAGGATGTGATTTCTGCAAATGTTGTGGATGTCTTTGTTTATTTAGCAGAGATAAACACAGCAGTACCAGATTGGGTCGTGGAGGAGGAGCTTTTCAAGATCAGGTTTGTTTGTTATTGCTGCAGCTGTTGTTTTGTTTGTTTGCTTAGATCATTTTCAAACTTATCCCACAATAGTCAAATTCACGGACATTTTCTGTGGTTTGGGGGTTCTGTTGGATGGGCACTGCCGCTTTTACAAGTAGTATGTTGCGGGCCTCTACGTTCTACCTAGGTATGAATGTGTGCTTGAAATAAAAAAGTCGATAAATGAACTGAACCAAGTGGCGTGCTTTAGTAAACCAATAACAAAAGACAATTTCTGTCTACTAGTGTAACCAAAAGTGGTCATTCTTTGGATTTTGAGATAGTAAACTACCAACCAAATTAACTCTTTGTTCAATCGTGATAGGGCTGTTGTATATGCAGTTACAGATACTCCCACACACGAATTGAACAGGTAGATAGCAGGTGGAATTAAACAGAAGCTCCTGGGGTAAAGAGAACTTGTCTGGAAAATAAGATAGGATCCTTGTTGGCAGAGCAAAGGTCTGTTATGTTGCAAACGTAGTATGATCTCTTCTGTCACGTGCTTATGACCAGTCAGGAAACACTCCAGCAAGGTTTAAAATGCCCTCTGAAATCAGAGAGACGAGTACAACCCACGCTATCCACATGTGATGTTTATGAACCTACTACTTAGGTAGTAGGCTCACATTCACAAATCAGAAGCTGCTATCAGCTTTCAAACAAGTGGACTACCAAAATATTTGAGAAAAGAATAACCTTTCGGCTCTAAACTCCCAGTGGTTTTAAAGATGGCACAGCAAAGGACCACACTATTGAGATTTGTCCAAGATCTAAGTGCTGTTTAGTGACAGAACAAAAGTATTCATGTCCCAAGTTTAGTGCTGTCTTTGGCAAGGCATACGGAATGCTCTAATGTTCATTCAAACTGTTTTGAGTTCATACTGCACATGCTGGGATTTAATGCCAGCAGAAGATTTCAAGAAGTTGTCTCCCATCCTAAGCCACAGCACTGTGCTTCAGCAGTGATTTCCTGTGGCTCGACTTTTGACTCTTTCCACGGATGCCCTTTTATTTCTTGCCAGCCAGAGAATGTCTTTGCTTACTTAAGAAACCTGAAATGACCCTATCCTATAGCAACACTGACGAATATCTTGCATATCATCATAGAACCTTCATCTGGTGATGGATGGCGTTAGAGACATAGACCCACACTGGAGCACTGGACTGAGCTC
>NC_022011.1:74874587-74918525 GCF_000317375.1 Microtus ochrogaster
AGGTGGAAACTTGTTTTTTTTTTTCCTTTTCTCAATAAAAAAAAAAAAGAAACGACATTGGGAATCACATTTTCACTTATTTCCTTTCTCTATAAGCCCCTGGTTTTCCTCCCTCCTCCCCAGCCCTGGGACTGACCTTATAACTGAACTTGCATGATAAATCTTTCCAAGAATTATAATTTATTTACTGTTTACTCTTAATTATATGACATTACATGCTCAGTGTGACTCTGTGGCATCTTTGGTTAGAACACTGTGAAACTTTGCTTATGCAAAGTGTATAAGTGTTTTTTTTTTAAAGAGAAAGGGTCATTTTAAATCTACATCATAGCAGATTAGAGTGTGCACATGGCATCTGGCAAAGCTGAACTTGCATCCCTAGACCGTATTCTTACTATGTGCCAAGTCAAGTCCTGGGTCTCTCTTCTATGACATGTGTGGCTTATAAAGCCTTGACTAAATATCTGGTACATGAGACTCTCAAGAAATGTCACCTGTCACTGAAATTATCACCAAGAATTGTTAGTCTTATGCTATAAATAACAAAGTCATAGAGAAAGTAGAGGCAAATGGTTCCTGGAGTCTTTGCCATTTGAGAAACTGTAGATGCTGATCTTGGTGTACCCTCAGAATATGACTACTAGGAACAGGTTTGGATGAAGCAGCTTTTAAGTTAATATGTATTTCTTATTCTGTGTTTGTGTGTGGGTGGATGCACATGTGTGTTGGCACATGTGTGGAGGTCACAGGACAACTTGCAGGAGCCAGTTCTCTCATTCCACTATGTGTGTCCTAGGATAGACCTCAGATTTTTATATTTGGGTCCAAATATCTCTACCTGATGAGATCTCATTGACCATTACATACATGTGGATTTCTACCAAGAGAGAATAAAAGAGGTAGTCAGGAAATCATAATGGCTAAAACACAATGAGCAAGCTTATCAACCCTTATGGAAAGCTATAAAACCAGGTTGAACTGAGAAGGCCAAGAATTGACCCAAAATGGGACTCAGGAACTCTGTTAGACCCAGAAGAAAGTCTATTGTAGAAGGTCAAGCTAGCCAACTCACCCAGCAATGAAAAAAAGAGGAAAAACATAGATGGAGCAAGAGTAGACATGGGTCAGATATCAGCAGGCAGTTACAGAAATTCTCCCAGAAAGTGTGCCCATGACCCTTTCTGAGACGGCTGGCAGGACTTCCCAGCTGAACCCAGGCCATTGTAGAGGTCTTTGTGAAGGTTCCCATTACTCTGTCTTTTTAAATGCACAACTGTAGTAACAGTGGGACCATCCATCCAGTAAAATTAGTCAGACAGGAGAAATTACGATCAAACCTGAGCAAGTGAACAGACAGTTTAGAATGCTATTCAGCACAAGTTCAGAAATGTCACTGACTGAGGTCCCCGTGTTGTCATTTGAATCCTCTGTATTTTATACAATAGGTATTAATATCCCTATCTTGCAATGAAACTGTGATTAAAAAATTGAAAAGTATATTCAACACAAGGCTGATAACTGGAAGGAAAAATAGGATTAGAACAGATATCAAAACTTTTTGTATTCTTTCCTTAATGCTCAAAATTAAAACTATGAGGATGCACAAACTCTCTGAGGAGTCTCAGGTATATATAAAATATATTCAAGAAGGAAAGTAAGCATTTAAAGCTGTCATGATATCATAAATTACAAATGATAACTCCCTGTTGGACTTGATAATAAGAAAGATGTTAGCAACCTTGGGTAGCATGATGAGGAACAAGCTGGAAACAGTAGGAGGTAGAGAGGGAATAGCGGCTAGAATTGAGAACTTTTATTAGCAGGAAGCTGACAGTAAGAGGTTTTTGCTGAGAGTCATATGCTAGTCATGTTGCTGTAGTTTAGGGAGATAACAATATTTGTAAACACTGAGGATAAACTCTAGAAATCAATATACACAGAGAAGAAAGAATAAGCTTAAAGGTACATTATGCAGATTGGACAGAAGATAACTAAAAATATATAGTTTTATGGGAGAGTTGTTTGTTTTGTGTTGCTTTGTTTTTTATCAAGGTGGCGACATACAAGTATAGAAGTACCTGGAAGTCATCAGAATGTGACAGAAAATAGCACTTCTCTTTGATAATGTGATTGCTAATCATGGCAACATGGTTGGATTTAGAAGCACCTAGAGTTCAGTAAATTGATTATCTAGGTGTGTCTGTCAGGAAATTTCCAGAGAGGGTTCACCTAAAGGCAGATGACTAATGGACAGTGGATGGTGCTGTCTCATATACTATAGGCCTAGACAGACTAAAAAGGGGATGAGCAGAAATCCTTCCTCCTGGCCACCATGTTTGCTACACACACATTCCTGCCCTTGTAATGATCTCCTTTTCCTGGTCAAGACTCAATCACCCCCAAATGCTATGAATTGAATCCTGTGAAGCCATGAGCCAATACAATTCTTCTCTACACTAAGTTGTTTTCCTCAGGCATTTTGTCACACAACAGAGAATGGAACACAGAAAGATACCTTTGACTGGTTAAGGAGGAGACAAAAGAATCTGCTGTAGACAAGATATTGGGGAAGTCACTTAAGGGTCTTAAGAGACTAAGTGACTGAATGAATGAGTGAACTAATGACACAGTAGACATTCTGGCAATAGATATTCAGTATGTGGTGCCAGAGGCAGGACTACAAAATCTCATTATTAGGCAAATTTGGATTTTGAACATCCCAGTGTGTTATAAAAGTTGATGAGTCAGTGCTGTTGTGGCTAACTTTCTTGGACTCTTCATGCCCCCCCCTCAGTAAATGAATCTTACCACAGCCTCTAAAGGATGCAAGCATACTGATTATGTAGTCAGCAATAACCTGCTTTGATGAGATATGCTTTAATATTTTACAATGAACCCAGGTCAGTTATGAACACTGAAAGTGCCTTCTCCTTCCACCATCTGCATTCCGAATGACTACATCCCCACAGAAGGAATGTAGCTGCCTTTATCTAGTTACCTGAACTTCTTTGCTAAAAACCAAAACATGCGAGTAGATGCAATAGTATTGAGGAGAAAGTGAAAATTTTAGAATGTATACTGTGGGCCCCTAGAAATATTTTTTTAAAAGATTTATTTATTTATAATGCATATCCTGTTCTGTCTGTATGCACACTTCCATGGCAGAAGAGGGCACCAGATCTCATTATACATGGTTGAGAACTACCATGTGGCTGCTGAGAATTTAACTCAGGACTTCTGAAAGAACAGTCAGTGCTCTTAACTTCTAATCCATCTTGCCAAACCTGGCCCTAGAAACTTCAACAGGAATGAATAGTAGATTTGATAACTCATTCTAGAGTTAGGAAAGCATGAATAAAGTATAAGTTTGGGTCTTGAAGAATGTTATGGAATAGTAGGTGGAACATTTATATCCCCCTTCTTCAAAAAGCTATAGAAATACACTACTGTTTATTGATTGTGGATTATCTAACAACTTGGTCAACAATCAAAGTACGAACTTGAACAAGATAAGAAAAAAAAACCCTATCAGTCTATAAATTTAAGTAATTCAGAAATACAAGGTCAATTTTAAGGAAAAACAAAACCTTATTCCATAGGATTATTTACTCAATGTAATTTATGTTTCACGGGATTTTGTAATCTGAAATTATTAAAATGTCTGTGAAGTCAGAAGTTTTCATAAACATTTCTTCAGAGGCCTGTGTTGATTTAGGAAGTGTCCAAATGACAGCGAAACAACAAATCAGTCCAGCGGAAAAAAGATCAATTGATTCAATAAAAACATCAAACAGGCTGTTTGCCGTGACGAAGATCAAACTACTGTTTGACAGAACTTTTACTTTTTAATCAATGCTATTGATGTCTGCAAACACTCTTCTTCATCTTACTAGGCGATGTTCATCATCCAAAAGTCGGTAACTGATCAGTCATTTCTGCAAGAAAGCAGCCATAACCAACTCCTTCAGGCCCAAATTTAACTTCCCCTTTCACCTCTCCCTCTGACTGACTTCTTCCTTATCCACGTCCCTCTGAAAGCACTTCTTTTGCCATGTGGTGTTCTTCGTCACACAATTCACTCTACTGGAAGCAGTTGCTAACCTACTGATCGGTCTTTCATACGTTTGCTCTTAGGAAGGTAGATGTTAGCCTTAGTGTGTGTATGTGTGTGTGCACATGCGTGCATGTGTGCCTTTTTTATGTTTTTCATGATTCCTCTGTAGTATGTGATATGTCCATTATTGCTTAACTGATAACTGGTTTTCAGAGAAGCATGTTGTTTGTCGCTCATTATTTCTTTCAATTGGAGAATCTGCAGAGTTCCTTTCTCTAACATGCAGCAGCCAGCAAGGTCCATGTGTACAGATGGATGGTCGGGTTTGTCCTTCCCAGTCTCTTTGTTTCCAGCTTTGCACCAGACTTGCTTGTAGCTCGTAATGAACATCAAATGCATATTGCTGTGCATAAAAATATAGTAGAAAACTGAAAAGAAAGACAAAAACAGAGAAAGAAAGTGTTAAACACCGTGTTCATAAGTAAGGTGCTCTGTAAGTAAGGACTTCCATAATCTAGAACTAGAGTTCAGGAACTGGCATGACTCTCCCGCAACTGGCTTATGCAATACTTTCTTTTAGGCAATCACGGTTGATTGGGCAGCTAGCTCCCTTTCAGAAACTGTTATATGAGCATCCCTTAAGTATATTCTGAGAGTAAATGATGAAAGCACCAAAACGCAGATTGTGGGCAACACTGAGCAAGCATATCCAACAAGACTCTGGGTTACAGAAAAAGATGCCGGATGCCTGTCTTTGCAAATCCTTATTTAATAACCCGAGTTAACAAGTATGGGTGCTATTCAGTTTCAAAAATCTATTTTCAGAATTTTAAAAACTGAATGGTATTTGGAGATCTTAAAAATGTAGATTTGTTGTTTATACTAGTTCAGGAGACTATTGGTGTATCTGAGACAATAATGGAGCATGTATCTGTGAATGATTTCTAGGTAACCACAAAAAAGCTTTTCGACTCACTGTTTTTTTTTGCTTTAACATGGGCCAAAGTAAATATATGTATAACTCTTCCAGGATCATATCTATGCTTGTGTATTGTGTATTGCTGTTTTTCTTAAAGGGAAGAAAACCTGAATAGGCTTGGACACCTCAGCTGTA
Organism: Microtus ochrogaster; assembly: GCF_000317375.1. Classification (NCBI taxonomy): domain Eukaryota; kingdom Metazoa; phylum Chordata; class Mammalia; order Rodentia; family Cricetidae; genus Microtus; species Microtus ochrogaster. Next base: position 74,879,756 of record NC_022011.1, read on the forward strand.
AATACCTGTGTTCCAGACACACAGCTGGAAAGTCATTTTTTCCTCCCCATCTCTTTCCCATAACTAAAATCAGCATGGCTCTCCTGAGGTTGAAAAGACAAAGTTGTATTGTCACTAAGTCCCGCCATGCCCTCCCTCAAGTGTGCCACCTGCACTGAGCTACGGTCACCTGGATCTTCAAGCGTGGCTTGCAATCTCATCTAAGAGTGTTAAAGGCATTGTTATCCAGAGAAACACTAATCCTTGCCTAACGATTTGAGTAGGAATATTTAAAAAGCCAACTGGTCAAAGACAGGGATGTTTTATTGCACCTCAGCCCGTGAGATGTTTAAATATCAGAAGGGACAATCAGAAAATAACTATTTTTAAACTCCCAGCGGGAGTTTAAGCTGCTGCCACTAATGGGCACAGAACAGAAAGGTGGGCGCTGCTCTAATGTTTCAGATGTTGTCACAATGCATCATCCTATTTTAAACCCAGATCAGTGGAAAATGCCCTTCCTTTGAAGATATTTCTGTGCTGCTTTATACGCAAATTTTTTGAGGTTTCTATTTGTTCCCCAACCAATTCTTTTCAAGTTTAAAAGTAAGAATTGCCCCAATTTCCTACGACCCTTTAAAAGAATAAGCTGTTGTGGCTTAACTACTTCTTGTCATTTTTACATTAAATTAAAAGGGAAAAAAACCCAACTAAAATTGTGTGTGTGTGTGTGTGTGTGTGTGTGTGTGTGTACAGACACGCACACACATGCTCACATACACACTTCATGGACCTGTGAGGGCACCTGTGGAATCCAGAGGTCAATGCGGGGCATTTTTCTTTTTCACTTTCCACTTTATTTTTCTGAGACAGGATCTCTCACTGAATTTGGTACTGAGTGAGCCAACTAGACTGGTTGAACAGCAAATCCCTGGGATCCCTGTCAGGATTTGAATTTAGATTCCCATGCTCGCACACCAAGCATTTTGGCCAAAGTCATTTTTCTCAATGCTCAGATTTTGATTGTAGAAAATAAAACGGTGATTAAATATTTTATTTAGATGCTACACAGTCATAAACAATAGTTGTGCTAAAATTATATATATATATATACACATATATATATGTATGTGAATTACTAGGATAATATATACCTCCTGTTTTGCATTAAAAATTTTTATTGCAATGTCTTTAGACTAAAATTTACACATATTTCTCGGAAATCATGAGAATTCTTTCCCTGTATTTTGTCTCTGAAGGCAACATTTTGCACATCTTTAATCTACAAGTTCAGAGTTGGCTGGGATGCAATCCGTCCATCTCACTCAGCTTTCCCATCTTGCTTAGACTCACTGTGTGTTATTTTGAACTTTAAATTCTTCATGTTTCAATCTTCAAAGCCATGACCATGAAACCTTGTCATGAGTGGGTGCTATATGGTGTGTGGCTAGGGGCTACCTTCGTGGCTTAGTAAATTAGCCAGCTAGTAAATCAGTTAACTAGTTCTTCTGATTACATTTCTGTTCAAGAACTAGTTGTCCAGGAGAGCGACAGCAGCACAGTGGAAGGTCCAGATGGATGTCAAACAAGAAAACATAAGTGGCTACAAGCATCATGGCTTATTTCCCCTGCAAGAAACAGGGCGCTTTGTGCAACACTGGATATAATGGGAGACAGATCTTTAGCTCACCTCTCTGTGCATCCAAGGGTTAGGTTTTGTCGTGGTTTTTATTGAGTGCCCCCTGGGTGCAGAGCTTCATATGAGTAGAAGAAAAGAGCTTTGTGAGTAGAGACATATGAACAGGACCCACGGTCTTGGATTCTTGGCTGAATCTTGTAAGACTTCTGGAATCCAGTCCGTGAACGGACACTTTTTGCTTTTCTCTCTCTCTCTCTCTCTCTCTCTCTCTCTCTCTCTCTCTCTCTCTCTCTCTCTTTAATTTTTCTGTCTATACAGGAGAAACTGTAAGATGTGCTAAAACATGAGCCAGGAAATGGAAAGAAAAAGCATTCACTTTCAGTTTTTCCTTGTCTTTTAGAAGAATATTCTGTCATTAGATATAATACAACATAACTCAATATTTTATTTATCTCAAAGCCACATGTTATGCTTAGACCTTGGAATATACATCCTAATTTCACCTAGCTCAAAGGAATCTAAGTGTTAGGGACTATTCCCAATTTCAGATAGGAAAAAAATTTGAGGCTTATATTTTTCATTTATCTGAAGTTGTAGAATGAATAATGACAAGACCAGATATGAATTACATATTATTTTAGCATAGCATCCATGTTTTGCTAATTTTTTTTTTTTTTTTTTTAGTTTTTCGAGACAGGGTTTCTCTGTAGCTTTGGAGCCTGTCCTGGCACTAGCTCTTATAGACCAGGCTGGCCTCGAACTCACAGAAATCTGCCTGCCTCTGCCTCCCAAGTGCTGAGATTAAAGGTGTGCGCCACCACTGCCCGCATGTTTTGCTATTTTATAATTCCTCTATATCCCTCTTTAATTCTTTGCTTTAGTGTACTGTTTCATACACTGAATCCAAGGAAAATGAAAAAATTACTTCTAAGATCTGTAGCCTGTTCATGGTCAGACATGAAGATGTCCCTAAGTTATGTTACACATAGAATCTTAGAGAATAAATTACATGCCTTTAACCACCATTGTCTACGCCCAACCACAACAAAAAGGCTAGGATAAAGGACAAGACAAAAACCACCCAAAGGCACATGAAATGAAGTTTCTCAAGAGTAACTTGGAGTCCCCCATTTGGAAGCAAAGTCCTGGTGCTAGTTTTTATAAAAATGATGTGTTGGATGACTGGCAAGTCATTTGCAGCTCAGTGCAGAACACTTGACAATCAGCAGCAAGAGTAGAGTGGAGTTTTAACCAGGAAAGACCAGAGGGGAACAGAGCAGTAGGCACATTCCACATCCTACACTTTAATCCAGGAGCTCTGAATTTATGAGTCCTCAAAGGCCTTTTCAAAAGCTGGAGGAAGAATCTAGGCTGGTAGTCTTCAGAGGACACTGTGCAGAGAACAAAGCCCTGATGGTATCAAATCAAGGGACATCCGCCCTCCAAAGAACTGGTAATAAATCTCAGGAGAGACACCCACTGCACCACATGGATCTCGGCACACTCATAAAAATATCTTCATTCCCGAGGCCATCAAAATTCCTGCTTAAAGAGGCTTCATTATAAAAGAAGGAAAGTACACTTCTGTCAGACGCCGGGCCCGGCTGCCTGCAGCCTTCAGCACTGAGAGGAAGGCATCCACACAGCATGGGTTGTTTGAACAGTAACTCAGCAGCAAATGAAACCTCATGGTCAGAGCCTGCTGGTGTGCACGCCCCATCGTACAGAGAGACAGATGGAGGTGAGGAGCCAGGGACAGCTTCCAGTGCAGATGGGGTGCCAGGAAGGTGGCTTGTTAATAACGCTGCTGCTCCCAGCAACTTCTTGTCAGCAGTCAACGTTTCAGGATCATGGACTTGTGGCTTCTTGAAAATTGCTGTAGGACTGACATAATTCCTAGTGTAATTCCTGGTGTAGTTCCAATAACAAGAGGAGAAAATCTCACAGTGCTCCAAAGGGCTGGGCGAAGGCCATTGCTGTGCAGTGACTGACATTTGATGAAACTTTACATCTGGGCTGCCAGCACGCATGCTCTTCCAAGAATCAAAGCCTTAGGTTTCTGGTGCAGGTCAATCATTTCTCATTTTTCTTTAATTTTTGGAAAAAATCAAATAATCAAAACCCACTTTGCTTGGGGATCATTTCTTTAAACGTTTTTAAATGAATGCTGTGAGATAAATTTGGATGTTGGACAAACAAACTTCTTGTGAGCAGGGGTTGTTTTCCAATTATCAGTCCAGAAGAATAATTTTTATACAAATGAGGAGATTTTAATTAAGTCAGATTAATGCAAAGTCATCCAGGAAGATGAAGATGAACACCAGAATTTGATGACATAGCACATTAGCTTCCCCCAAAAGAGTCATCACTTCTTCAAATGGACCACATTCTATACTTCTCAAAAATAAAACTTGTAATGGATGTTCTATATTTCTTCCTTGCATAAGCCTCAATGAATAAAAGTCTCACAAAATTTCTTACTGAGCAATTTAAGAATTTACAGCGTGCCTGACCAAACTAATCAACTATCCAACTATCCTGCTGATCTTACAAAATAAATGAAGCTTAATGTTTCTGGAGTTGTTTAACAGGGAGCTTCATTTGCTTAGGTGTTGCTGGTGTGTATGTATCACAACCGTATGGTTGATTTCATTCTCTCTTTTTTTCCCACCCTCCAGTTCCTTCATTCTGCTATGACCAGCTCTAACACATGAATAGTGTTATGTAAACATAAAAGAGAGCTTTCTTTGCATTCTTCAGGTGCAGGAAATGTCAGCTTTGCAATATTGTGACTATGCAAAACACACCTAAATTCCTTATCATTTTGCTGGAGTGGGTATCCTACAGTATAGGCACTTGAATGTGCTGCTCTAACAGAATGATTCAGCCATTTCAAAACAGTTATTTTTGTATTTTAATGTAAGGCCCTTCCGTGCTGATAATGTGCAGAAGAGAAGAAAGCAGAATGAAGTCCATGGACTGAATCCAAATATCACCAAAGAAAATGTTGCCAGTTGAACTGCACAGTTAAGCATGAACTAATTTGTGAAATAAAATTAAGAGCCACCATATGCCTGGATGGATTTTTCTTTCTTTACAACTGAATTTTCTCAAACTGTCTAGCTCCAGTGGGCCCAGTAAATACGGCTTTGCTAACGCTATCACATATAAACACTTCCCTTACCTTATTTGGTCACTGTAAAAGGAATATCTTTCCCATCTGCTTTGCCCTCTGCTAAAGTCAACAGGCAAATATACTGAAGGCCTGAATTCCAGCCCTTCTGTGATCACCAGGTTTGTACCTACACTTGAGTTTGGTCTCAGGCTACAGGATGTTTCAGGCTACAGCTATCTCATCTTCAAAGTTGCAAGATCATTGGAAGGATAAAGTGAGATCATGAAAATTGCCTGCCCTTGATACTCGAAAGCACCACATATACAGCCTGATTATTGCCATTAGTTCTAAGATTTATAGTTAAGGCATTTGCCCCTAGAAATTTATGTGCGTAAATTTTTTATAATCATAGTAACCCTACTTTATTAGTATCAATGGGAGTATTAATGTCTTTGTGCTTATAGAAACAATTCCATTTGGCAGTTGTGGATAAAGAGTTTTTGCTTATTGGACATTATAATAAATATGCAGACGATGAGGAACATGTTAATACTACAATAACAACAATTATTCCCATTTTACAGATGAGCACAACCAGTTTCTGAGAGGTGCAAGTATGTGCTTGAGCAGGAAGCACCGCCACAGAGAAACATACACGGAATAACTGCAGTCAGACTTCTTGCACTGACCAAGAAAGAAAGGACAATAGGAAAGCATGTTCTTCAATTGCTCCTGTCCTACTTAGGTATAGGATGTAAGAGAGAAGCGTTGCTTCCATCCTGAGCTCTCTTTAAAAATTCATGCTGTCCACGGAGAGACCTCTGAGGAAAGAGATAGGATCACCAGAGGGAAACCATCTCCACAAACAGTCTCCATGCTCCAGGCTACTATATTGCTAGCCTGACTTCCACCAGAATGTGTAGAATCTTGTGGTAGGCTCTAGATCATGAGGCTTGCCATCTAGTGTTACACAAAGGAGAAGGGAAAAACAAAATAAAACACAGAAGTATACAGAAATCACTGGGACATTATCAAACTTTAAAACAAATAAATAGAATTCTCTTTCTCTCCCCCCCCTCTTTTTCTCCAAAGTAAACCTGTTGATGTATTTTTTCTTTGCTTTAATCTCTGGTTGTCTTTCAGGTGGGGGAAGGGTAAGAGTTAGAAGTAAGGCCAAGTGATGAAGGAAAGTGGCCAGTCTGTCCCTCTAATACTGCTGATAATGTGTTCCCGGACTGGAACATGCACACTGAGGAGCATGGGAAAGGAAAAGAGAATAAAAAGGAAAGGAAGAGGCTGATTTTTGCTTGGCAGAAGGAGGAGCAAAACTCTGAAGTGGCAGAATTCCCTCAAAGACCCCACAAAGCTCTCACTTTCGGGTTCCCATCCTGGTCACTCTTTCTTCATGCAGGTTTGTGGGTGTGTCTGTATAGCCAAAACTTATCTATTTTTAACTGGGTATATTTTAAAAATTGTTTCTTTTTCTTAGGATCTTTGAGTTTCATACTCTTCTTCATATTTGATTATTTCCAACAAAACAAGTTAGACGTTCATTCACAGACAGGCAACAGGCACATGGGCACACATACCCTGACATGCCCTCTAGATGATAAATGAATCAGATAAATCTATATATAAATAGTTATTGATCTGCTGTTCTCTGAGGTGTTGCCACTTCACACAGTAGCCCCCAGTGATCTATTTGGCATTGGGCCTTTAGGTGAGCTGAAAGATGACTGAACCGAGGTGCTGCTAGAAAGTAACCTGTTAGATCTTTGTCCTAAGGACACTGAGAAATGGGAGTGCAACACGTGGGTGAGCTAGAATCACCTTCTCATTTTAGGGCAGAACTCATTCCTGGTTCTGTGCAAGGCTCTTCCTTGGGATAAATCATAGCACAGGAGTCTGCTGTAGCCAAGAAGAGCCTAGCAGGTAACGAGCACAACCAGTAAGCTGCCAGCTTATTGACAGCCTGTGTGGGATTTCATAGTCAACGGGGATGTCAGCTTCCAGGGAGTTCAAACAGAAGCCTTCCTGAAAGCAAACTCCAAGACAGTAATTTCGCCTGTCAGGAATGGTGAGCCAGATGGATTTAGCAGTAGTCTGACATGGCCAGTCGCTAACAGAGATTTTGAAAGGAGATGAAAATCACCCCGCATTACTTTTCTCACCATCTCTAGCCGTTTCTACTTGCAGAAACCTCAGCTTTCAAATCAGGAAGCTCTGAGCACTAGAACAAAGGGTCAGCAGAAGAGGAATTTCAGCAAGGAAGGGGCAGCCTTCAGACCTGGCAATTTACTCCTGCAAGTTTAGCTGTCCTCTTCATTCAGAACTAGGTCCTCTGGCTCCCCTGAATTCCCCTCGTGTCCAGAGAATCCATTCTCACTGAAGCTCACAACACATCTAACTGAGGAATCTTATAGAAGTCAAAAATTTCTAGAAACATTTTTTCCTCTGTAAGTGTCAATAAATATAAAACCTATGATATATATCCTACTCTTTCTCAGTGCCATGATTTTATTTGGAGTATGGAAAGAATTGAGAGTGTTGGATTAATCTTTTAATGCTAACTAAAGCATTTCTATTGGTTTGTTTTATAAGAGAGATGCTTGTTCGTTTTCTGGCTGACCAGCCCCTAAATAACCACACAGAAACTATATTAATTAAGTCACTGCTTGGCCCATTAGCTTTACCTTCTAATTTCCTAACACTTACATCTTAATTTAACCCATTTCTATTAATCTGTGTATTGCCACATGGCTATGGCTTACCGGCAAAATTTCAGAATGTCTGTCTCTGGCGGTGGCTCCATGGCTTTTCCCTGATCCAGCCCTCTTTCTCCCAGCACCCAGTTTAGTTTTTCCCACCTTGTTCTGTTTGACCTGCTCTGCTATAAGCTCAAAAGCATTCTCTTTATTAACCAATGGTATTCTTAGCATACAGAGGAGAATCCCACATCACCTCCCCTTTTCTGTTTAAATAAAAAAGAAGGTTTTAACTTTAATATAGTAAAATTAAATATGACCAAACAGTTATCTAGCAAGAATTACAGGTATAATATTTATATCTACTTTATCTTTTATCATAACTAAGGAAAACTATAATTATAACTATTCTTCAACTCTATCAAAGACTCCAAAAGAATATAATATTACTTAAGTAAATAGGAAGTTCATTGCAAGCAACTTCAAATCTCTAGAACTGACAGAGCTATCTTACTGCCTGGACAGTCACCCAAATTTTTCTGTACCATTGGGGTATTCATTTTCAGCCCACAGGCCCATAGTATCTGTCAGAGCTCCATGAAGCAGGAAATTTCAAAAAGACAGTTCTGCCTATATTGGCAGTTTAGCAGTCACTTTCTTCTGTGTCCTGCAGAATGTCTTGCAGACGCTTTCATGAAGCAGAAACCAGAGGACCATCCTACCTTCTTTGTTGTAAGAGGGCCATTTGTTTGCTTCAAACTGCTCAGTCCCTACATAACCACACAGAAACTATATTAATTAAATCACTGTTTGGCCCATTAACTCTATCTTCTTATTGGCTAACACAAGTTAATCTGTGTATTGCCACATGGCTGTGGCTTACCGGCAAAGTTTCAGCATGTCTGTCTCTAGCAGTGGCTCCATGACTTCTCTCTGACTCTGCCTTCTTTCTCCCAGCATTCAGTTTAGTTTTCCCTGCCTAGCTTTGTTCTAACCTGCTCTGTTACAGGCTCAAAGCAGTTTCTTTATTAACCAATGGTAGCCACAGCATATAGAGGGAAATCCCACGTAATTTTTGTATTTTGTACTTCATAATTCTTAGCCAATAAAAATACCCCCATTAACTGCATTATATCAAATCATTCTTGTTACATGCATACAAAACATCAGCTTTCGGGTCTTTATGGGGGTCTCTGCCTCAACCTAATCAACAAGTTCTGCAAGTATAATCTTTCTAGTTGAAAATGGAAACCATAATATATCTGTAGTGATTGAAAGACATTATCAACACACTTATACAAACTTGTTCACTGCTTATCTTGTTATTTCTATTTGGCCTGATCTTTAATTTTGGCGGTATGGTTTAAGTATGAAACATCTCTCAACTTGGCTCCAACTTGTGACAATTTTAGTAATGTTGTAGAAAGTCAGGGATAAGCCTGTTGATGTAGGCAGTGGGCCCTGAAGCTAGTAACCTAGCCACACTTTCACCTGAGGGCTTTGTTTTTTGAACTCCTAAGATGTAGCAAGCCACACATGAAATCCCTTAAACTGTGAGTGCTTCCTAAGCTTCCATGTCTTCACTGTCAGGGAACTATGAGTCAAGGACACCTCCCTCAAGTTGCTTATGATAGACGATTTTGTACAACGACAATTACAAAGCAACTAATATAGATTTCATATAGACAAGTAACTTGGCAGTGTCTATATAGATATTGATAGAGATAAAGACAGACATTGATAATTATCCCTCTTACTTCATTGTGTAAGCAGTAGAGTGTCAAGGTCTTACATTTGAACTCAGAATAAGCAAAGTTGCACATGGTATAATCTGCCCTGAATACCAGCATTCTCTCCTCACCTTTCTAACTACTCACCCTGACCTTAGTTATAGAGCATACACACTACCTGAGTCTTTCATTTGGAGCTCACCTTATCTACAATATGACCTACATATTGAAGATAATATTTTCCCAAAGGATCTAAAGATATATACAGAAAAGTGTCACTTTGAGATTTCCATCAAGCAGCTCTTCTTCAGGGCCCAGAGTTTACAACTTGGTCCTCTTTAAGCTGCCAACTCCTTCAATGTCCTGTTGTTGAGTGTGACCTTTATCTGGACCCAGAATCAAGGTTTTGATTCATGCACTTATACTTAATGAGTATTCTATTGTTCTTTAGCTTTATGGATTCAGGTATAGTTAGAAGGGTCACAGAATATACTGCTTTAACTACACACCCAATCTTTCAGTTCTGTTTCTAAGGAACATTTAATGAATAATATAATAGCATTTATGGATTCTATAAATTACTATGGTTTTGGAATACATATTCTTCTACCTTAGCTCAGTGTTACTATTATTATATACTTATTTTGAGTAATATATATTTATGTATATATACATATATATCCTATAGCAAGCAATGCAAACATTTATACAAATAGTGTTATTGCTAATAACAAGGGCCTGATATATCATAATCAACATTTTGAGCTGTAGTCACCAAATATAAATGAACCAAGTAGAGAGCCACCCCAGACAAATGAACTGGTGGAACTGAGCTACCCAAGACTGTTAGAGCCCAGACACTGCCACCAAGAGTCTCAGATGCCAGACATGGAGCTGAATATGTGGTGTTTGCCTGGTGGACTTCTGTCTTACCCTCATCTTTCCTTACCATGCCCCATTCCTCTCTTCTGAAATAGGAATATCTTGTCCCAGTGTATATCATAAGTGTTTAAGGTTTAAAATTTTTATATATCCTCCAGGTTACAGGAGCTTACAGGTAAGAGGTTGCCTGAGTCTCAGATGAGACTCTAAACTTTTGGGACTGTTAAGCCTTTGGGACCTCTTAGAGATGAACTAAATCCATTTTGTATTACAGGATGACCCATGAGACTTCAGTAGGCAGAACTAGAAGGTCACATTTTAAAGTGATATGTTTGACTGTTGACTGTAACAGCTTGTTATAATTAACTTTGGTTGTCACGTTACTTGGATTAGAAACACCTATGAGATTAATGAAGAACACCTTCGCATGTGTCCATAAGAATGTGTCCCATAGAACTGCGAGGAAAATCCCTGAATGGCAGTGGTGCCAGTCCCTGGGCTGGATTCTGAATGTGAATTAAAAAAAGACCAAAAGAAAGCCAGCTGCAAGCCAGCATTTCTCTTTCTCTGCTTCATGATCTACTATGTTGAGCAACTAAAATAAACATTTCTTCATAAAAATGGCTTCTTGTCAGGTATTAGGTCATAGTTAATGTTAATTTAGATGTGCTAGTAAGAATTGACCTTAATGATGAGAATGAGATACACTTTATGAAGTTTAATTTTATGAAAACCTATAGTATTGGAAGGGATTATCTTATTGAGAGTGATTATAGTCATCATGTGTTAAGGAGAGGCAAGATAGCTGGAGTCTTTAGAGTGTTCAAAGACAGCACTATTCCGGAGAATAAAGTAGGCATTAACGCTGAGTTAATAATGGTAAAGAACATCATAGACCAGATTTCAGATGAATGTAGAAATCTATAATCCTCGTGTGGTCTTGGTACCATGATTAGGGAGAGGTGCATCACAATTGCATATCTAGTACCTCTTTCATTTATCTGTAGAGATGTGCTATGCATATCTTTAGCGGAACATGTTAACAATCAATAAAGTTATTGACTCTCTAAGCCTGCACCGGCAGCTTCCTCTACCTGTGTCATTGCTAGTCAATGTCTCCCTTATTTTGCAACTGTGTTGTCATTTTCGTTTTTTTCCCCTGTCATTCTTTCAGTATTTCTTTTTAAAGACAATATCTCAGGTAGCCCAGGCTAGCCTCAAAGTCCTTGCATATCTTAGATTGACTTTCAACTTGGAATTCTTCTGCTTCTACCTCTACAGCGCTAGAATTACAGGTATGGTTTCCAAACCTAGGTGTTTTTAATGTTATTTCAACTCCTTACTTCCCTTCTTTATTGGTGTTAACTAACTGCCCTCGTTAACCGACCCTTTCCTTGCTGTGCTTCTCAACGTTATTCCTCCATTTTTACCTCTAACTTACTAGTCATGTTTTCATTTTTATTCTCTTAGATCCTTCACTATTCGTTCATATTTATATTATACTTCTAAAAGAAATCACGTTAATATGTATTCTCAAGCTGGCTTTAGTTCACAATTCTTTTGCCTCTGCATCCCCATTTCACACTTTTCCTAACAGCACCTTCTCTGCTGATAGAAATGTAATACACTGAGGGATAGCATAGCTGTTAGCACAGATTCTAAATTCTTCATGCCTAGAAAGAAACCTTAATTTAGCAATACTTGGCTATCTAATGAAGTTATTTGTACTCTCTGTACGTGAATGTAAAAGGAAAATGGTGATAATATATATCTGACTATGATGAGAGCAACATGAGCTAATTTGTATTGCACCTCTATGAGGGTTATCACATAGTAAACATGGAATAACTGCTAACTCAGTCGTTCTCAAACTTTTTAAGGCTGCACCCTTTTCATGTGGTTCCTCTTGTTATAGTAACCCTTAATCATAAAATTATTTCATTGCTACTTCATAACTATAATTTTGATACTGCTATGACTTATTATGACTTATAATGTGAATATCTGATATTCAACCCTCAAGTGGGTCACAACCCACAGTTGAGAATCACTACTAACTACTATTATTGTATTACCAGTGTTCACTTCCCCAAACTGTTAAAATATTATGGTACTTTCTACCTATTCCCTATCACTGTTAACAGAAAAATGTCAATATGTATATTTAAGATATCTCATAATCTGAGTTCAGACTAGGTTTTGTAACTATTCAGTTTAATATTTTATTGGTTATTTAAATTTCAAATATAACAAATTATTTCAGTGCTCCTCATCAGAAACCATACTATCATGCTCCCATGCTGTTGACTGTATGTGTTTAACTAAGCATTTCAAGTTCATATCTCCAACACTTGTATTTCAATGTCAAATTTACCTTTGCAAACTTTTCCTGTCAGGAAGGCTAACCAAAGTTATGCTTGTATTTGTCTCCTTGAGCACTATTTATTGAGCCTCTATCACTTAATTAGCTATCTTAAATTATAGTTAAATGCATATATTTCTGACTTTTCGCTACACTCTCCACCAGTTATAACCAAATGGGGTACTTAATTTGAAATCTTTAAGGCTAAAGCAAACACATCTTAAACATCTTTGTATTAGCACATAAAGTCTAGGACCACACAGCCTCATAAAACATATTATGTGCTTTTCTACAAAACACATGGCTAGCAAATGAGCTGCCAACATAAGGCACATAATGACTAGATTTTTAAAATTATGACATAGACAATTTTTTCTCTAAAGGATGATGCCTAGCTGGGATATTGATTTATGGCATTTATTTGTGATATTTTTTGCAAAACACTTAATTAGATCTTGGATTAGTTTTTAAAAGTATTTTAAACAGTGTGTAATTATAAAGCAGTTATTTTCTAATTAATGAAATAAACTTACTTTATGAATATTGAACTTGATAGTAAATGATCTTCTTATCATAAAATCTTGTAAAATATCACTTAAACTTGTTAATTTTAGAATTGACTCCCTACTATTAAGCTTCCTGAATATTTTCATATTAATACATTTTTCACGTAAGATTTGGTTTGAATTTACCCTACATGCAGATTATGCGCATGCTAGAAGGTATAAGTTGCCAAATAAAAAGTCTACTTCTGGGTATATGATACCTCCCTTTGAGTTGTTGGTCAGGGGTTTTCCAAAGAAATACCCCCATTTGGAACAATACAGGTACTTGGTTGTCCATCATAGCTTAAAGGTGATACCGTATTACTGAAGACACCACACACTTTGGAGAAATCATTTGGTACTGACAAGCAAACTTCTCTCCCGCTGGCTAGTTTTAACAGTACCTCAGTTGTGAACAGAGAGCTACAAAAATGACGAGTATGGGGATAATCAACTTTGGATTTGATTTAAGGCCAGTTCTACAAAAGGAAAAACAAGTCTGACACCATAAATCTGAGAAAAAAAAGCCATGGTTGGGGAGTTTATTTGTCCTAGGGGTGAATTTACTACTATTATTTTTCTAAATAGATGTAGCATCAAACTGAACTCATATAATCATATCCATCGATTAGTATATCTCTCAGACATAATCAGGAAAGTTTCTTTATGTGGAGAATGTGGTTAATGTAGAAACTCACAAACAGTAGAAATGCAGAGAGTAAATAGTTGGAGTGCTTAGTCATAAGTGCAACTAGTGCATCACAATCTCTTCCCCTCACCAAGTAACAGAAATCATTGTGAAGGAGGAAGCAGAACTGTATGAGCCAGAAGTAGCTTGGGAAGGCTGGAGTAAAACAGAAATTTACATGACCAAAGCATTGTGCACATGAGGTCACAGAGCTACATTGCCTGCACAAGACCTATCTAAGATGAAGCCTGATGACACTCTAGCATGGTTGTGGGAAGGGGCTTATGAGTCTAGCTGATGAGCGGATATTAGTGAGTATCTCTGGGGGGGGGGGGGGGGTAAGTCAGACTTCTACGTCTGTCATGTTTTAACAGATGTGCCCACAACCCTGAATGTATGCTTGACCCAGGTTGGACTCAAAAGGACAGAAACAATTTTAAAGGTCACAGAGTTGGGGATCGTGGATCTGGGAGGTGTTAGGGAGAAATATAGGAATGTAAGTATGAAATCCTCAAAAGTAATTTAAATATATCCAGTTTAAAAATACTTTAAAACTTTGTTTCAAATCAATCATCAAAGCATTCTGAAGCTATTTCTTTCCAAAATAATAGCATATACTTTGCTCACGTGTCTACAGGATCACTGTGTCAATTAACTAGTTATTTCTGTTTCTCCTCTGAACAATAATCTTCCTTGTACACAGAGCAAGGTTCTTTGTCTTCTTGGCAGCCTCTTGGACTGAACTTTGATCTACGTATTCATTCCACCTTTAAAACAGCTGAGAAAGTCTAGGAGAAAAATATCTGCCAACCAGCACACATTCCTAGACCTAAGATGCTTGATATTTAGACCAAATACAGCCTGGTTGGGGTATCTCATAGCTCAGATCTCATCTCAGTATTTTTTTCAATTCATATTGGATTCACTGTTAAAGCTATTTTCAGTCATGCACATTGACCTAGATTCTCCCACAGTGTAAGCTACTCCCCAGGAGTAAGCTAGGTACTTGAGGAAAGTGCATTAACACTTTCAGGTATGCTGTATTTGCTGGTTTCCAGGTGCATCCAAAGAGCTACCTCACAGGATATTAAGTGTTCTGTTCATATATCAAGGAGGATTTACACAGCTTCCCTAGGCGCTTTCTTCAGAAACCTTATAATTAGTAGAAACTGGCTTACTATCTAGAATGAAAGCAAATATTTACACGATTTTTTAAAATATATTCTGATAATTATTCCATTATACAATTATCATTTAGACTCTAACTACAGAAAGGCCTCTGATCCAATACCAAAGTAAGTATTAAATTACTTTCAAAACCAGAAATTATAGTTTATTCTTAGAAACCAGTAGCATATAAAGACATTAACAGTTATTAATATTTTATTTTCTTTCTATTGTGTCTTAAACAAGGTATATTTATTTATTTAACTATATTGTTCTTTAAAATAATAAATCTCACTAAAACAGCTTCAGCAAGAGTAACCCCTTGTAGTTAGGTCTTCTTTTTTTTCTTTTATTTATTTATTTTTTAAAAGAGAAAACAAATTTTCTTTTTTTATTACACATACCAATCCAAGTTCCCACTCCCCCATCCTCCCATCCCCCTCACACACCCTCCCACCCCACCTCCATCCAATCCTCAGAGATGGTAAGACACATTGCTTTGGGGAAGGTCTAAGGCCCTCCCTACTATATCTAACTGAGCAAGGTATCCATCCAAAGAGAATAGGTTCTCCAAAAGCCAGTACAAGCAGCAGGGATAAATCTTGATGCCACGGCACCTAGTCTGCTCCAGGCATGCAATTGTCAACCACAGAGAGACTTGTTTGGTCCTATGCTTATTCCTGCCCAGTCTGGCTGGAGCTGGTGAGCTCCTGTTAGCTCAGGTAGACTGTTTCAGTGGGTGTACCCATCATGGTCTTAACTCTTTGCTAATATTTTCATTCCTCCCCCCTCTTCACCTGGACATTAGGAGCTCAGTCCAGTGTTCTGACGCGGGTCTCTGCCTCTGTTTACATCCGTTGCTGGATGAAGGTTCTATGGTGATATTTAATATATTCATCTGTCTGACTCCAGGGCAAGTCAAGATTGGGTCTCCACTACCTTATTGCTTAGGGTCTTAGCTGATATCATCTTTGTGAATTCCTGGAAATTTCTCTAGAGTCAGGTTTTTTTGCTAACCCTATAATGGCTCCCTCAATCAAGATATTTCTTATCTTGCTCTCATCTTTGTCCTAGGTCTTCTAACGGACAAACCCAGAGACAGATATTTGAAAACTGTGTTGCTTTTACTGATTAATAAAGAACTGGCTTGGCCTGTGATAGGGCAAAGTAGAGCTAGGAGGGGGACGTGGGGTGGGGTGGGGGGGCTAAACTGAGTGCTTGCAGAAAGAAGGCGGAGTCAGTGAGACAATCTGATCAGAACCTTACCTTACGGGTAAGCCATAGTCACATGGCGATACACAGATTAATGGAGATGGGTTAGTTTAGGATGTAAGAGCTAGCCAATAAGAAACTAGAGCTAATGGGCCCAAGCAGTGATTTAATGAATACGGTTTTTGTGTGGTTATTTCGGGTCTGAGCAGCTGGGAACAACGAAGCAGCTTCTCCTACTACGGAGGACCATGGGAAGACCATCCGTCTCTGGTGAGAAATTAGATGCAGAAGAAGGCAGTGCCCTTAAGGACAGTGCCTCTTTAAGTTGCCACCTTTGAACAGGTGAAGGTGAAATTAGGCAAGTTCTATGAAGTTTAGATCAGTGATGGGTAAAAAAACACAGAAATGAAAAACAAACTACATAAAGGGGCTATTATAAGAAAATTAGCAGGCACCAGCTACAGATGTCTGAAAATTTGCTGCATGAAAAATATCTAACACATTTTCCAGGTAAATAGAAAACGAAGACTACCAGGGGTGTGTGTGGCTCCCCACCCTCTGTTCCTTCTTGCTGCTCTTGCTAACTTGTTGACAAGAGCATCTCACTCAATAAACCTGAGCCACTCTGGGTCAGCGACTTCTTCTGGTGAGGCCAGGAGTGCCTAACATGTGGAAAGATTCAGTCCGTGTTTGCTGATGGGGAAAGTATGGGAACATCTTTAAGCAAATATCTTCACCAGGACATCTGGAAATGCACACTTTGTTTCCTTCCCCGAAACAAAGCATTGTAGTCACCAGAAAATCGTCACAGCTACTTAAGAAATTGTCCAGTGGGATTTATTAAGTTCCTCTTTGCTTCAAAACAAAACAAAAACGAAGAGTTGTTGAAGACTGATACCTCTATCTTTGTGGTTTACAGCCTAGACTAATACTTGTAAAAAACACTGCTGGTGGCAGGAGGGAGAGGAATTAGAAGGTGAATTAAGATGAGGTTCCTGATGGCTCAAATTTATTACTCACAAAAAGCTGTTTACTTTCTTCTTTGATAGATGCAGGTGGGCTTAGCATTATCCCTAGGCTAAAATGTGTCCCCCCTCCCCCCAGTAGGATACTTTCTAGCCAAGAACAAAGTTGTACCAAGAGGTCCATGGCTGCATGTGCACCTTTGAGTGTTTGTGACAGCCAGTTTTATTTATGCCTTGAAAATAAACTTGCGGTGTGGAATTATCAACTAAGCTTACAGTTTAACTTCGCTTTAAAAATCATTAAATGGAAACCTCAGTAAATATCCGGCACAGAAGCAGTGAAGGGAGACACAAAATGCTCTCTTAGGGAAGTGTAGCAGCTCGCCTAAGCCCTGGAACAGGTTATTTGCTAAATGTCTAAAAGAGTTAATGATCTTCCAGAAGGGAATAAAGATCAAACCCAGAGTCCTCCGCAGCCCTAATGGCTCAGTACACTAAATCTTCCTCTTCCCTAAGTGACTGCAGTCTCTTCCTTTACCCTCCGGAAAGCAAAACCCTACTCTTCCATATTCAAAGGTAGAGACTACTTTAAAATTGCATTAAAACCATATGCTGCCCAGGAAATTCAATGTTAGCAGGCAGTAAATTACACATTTAATCTGTTTGTTGTCCCTCCGTGTTGCTACAAACAGGTTACAGTACCTGGAAGCATTTAGTAGCTAGCAACCCACTCCATGCCATTTGCAAAACATGTGTTAGATTCCTGGTGGATTTTAGTTCTGTCTTCCACTTGGCACCTGCAGGCTGGTCTAGATCATTACAAATCATTATGTAAGTCTGAGCAATAAGTACTTGGGTGCAAATAATTTATATACTGCCCACCCTTCCATTTTGCAAGGCAAAATAAACGATGTTTTGTCAGCCTTGTCCCCACTTCCCATTAAAGTTGTGTATATAAATAAGCCAGGTTATCGTTTTCCTTGTGAGAAGTCCTGTTTTTATCTAACAGTTTTCCTCCTAGAGGAGCACAGAACTCCACTACTTTAAATTAGGACACTTTATCTTAAGACTTCATAATCTTATGAGACTGTAATTGGAAAGTTTATTTTTTTAAAAAAAGGCACAGTGGTGTGTGTGTGTTGAAGGGCGGGGGTGGGGGGGTCTGCTTTGTAAGCCTGGCAGCTGAGATAGAAGGAGGAAATGGGAAGGCTGCAGGAGAATTACGCCATCACGGCTAGCCAGACTCCGCTTGACAGAGCCGTTTAATATTTTGACAAGACAAAATATAAAGCAACATTTTATTCTGTAGAGACTTCACTAGACACAAGCATGGAAGTGCTTGTGATCAATAAAGCCTGTGGTGGCGAGTGATTTATTTACAGTGGGGTATTATGTAGAGAAAGAGCTGTGATATTTCCACAGGCTTTGACGGCATAATGGGCCCCTCTCAATCCTTACACGGAAGGGTTAGATTGTCATGGTTGCTCAGGCAGTATTCAAAACGTTATCTGATCAGCCTTAAAGACTTCAGAACGAGACGGATGATTAGTTACCCTAAACGATCCTCATCATGCAGAAATTGATGATTTAATATAGTCAATGACAGACGATTCCATTTGTACTAGATAAAGTGTCTGCGGTTTGTATCAATCATAATAGAGTTATTATTGAGCATAAAAGAAAAGCATGTTTAATATCATTAATTCCAGATATGTCGCTTTCCACATCTGGCATTCATCCATAGACCAGAAGCACTCCAGGCTATCGCTCCAGCCTCTGTGCCGGCGACTCCAGTGTGTTTTGTAATTTCAAAATGTTTTTCAGCACCTCCAGCTAGGCGCAATAACAGTTTACAGATTACCTATGTCATCACATTTTGACAAACTTCTCAATCTGATGTGACCTTCATCTTTAGCCATCTGCTTGCCTTTGTTTCTGCTCTTTTCTTTTTTTTGTGATAAACCTCTGCAGTTTAAAGCTATAGTAATAGGTTGGTTCCATACACTGTACTTCTAGGTCAATGTTTCACCTGTGTAAATCCACAAACACAGGCCGCAACGGTAAAGATGGTGCACTTGGTTCAGGTCCCCAGGCGTCCGACCCTCCCTCAACCCCGTAGTTATATCTTTTATCATTCATGTCAAATGCATTTTGATTGGACGGAGGGGAAGCACACCATCAGGAAAAAAAGGAAGCACATGTGAGGATTGGGATGAAGGAAGATGAAGAAGAGAATAGCCAGAAACTCTGAGAAGTTGGAAAAGTCAGGAAAAAAGTCTAATTTGTACCGTCATCTCACCCGAAAAACACGAAGCAATGGAAGAGGAACATAAATAATGAAGGAAGTAGAAACCAACTTTTGTGGGTGGGTGGGTGCACCGTCTAACCATCTGAGACAAATGCTGCTCTCATTATTTTAAAACTCCATTTTCCAAGCAACAGTTTGAAACTGCAAAAACTGCTCTAGCCTCGAATATTGGGCATTAACTTTTATGGAGGAAAAAATATGTCTTAGAAGAAAAAGGCCTTAAATTAAATTATTCTTATTCATATATGCTTATATAGCATTTAGCTCACAGAAGGCTCTGTGGTTTGTTTTTACTACTGTTATATTTAGCAAGAAATAATTTATAGATAACTTTATAGAAAAGTTTTTGTTTGCTGAACAGGTATAGTAAATAAATATAGATACTATGTGGCAGACACTGGTTAGACAGTAGAAACCAATAGGTGAGAAAAAAACAGACAAAGTTTTAACCCCCAAATGCATGCATCATGATGTAGATTATCACTATGAAAGGAATAATGAGAAGTCACTTCTAAGTAAACCAGTTGAAAAATTAAGAACATGGTTGAAATGAGTAACCTTGGAATTACAAACACAATCAAGATCTCTGCCCTTGCCAGAAGTGTTAGGTACAAGTGTCATAGAAAGAACGTGTGGTCACTCTTGGGGCAAATTAAACGCTGTGCAAATACTCAACATTAGTTTGTTCATATTGTGTTCGATGGTGTAGAATAAAAGAGATTCATACTTATATTTATGTTTAATTTCAGAGACAAAGAGCAATTTTTCAACTTTGGGTCTCGCCACCTCATCAAATTGGTTAAGTTACCATAACTTCAACATAATTGCTTTCACCAGGCAGAGCCCTAGGTTTTCAGATATGGTGCCTCTCTGATGATTTTAGGAATGACTTAGAAATCCTGGGAATAATGACATAAGTCTATAATATTTCTCCTTTGAAAGATTGGTTACATGTTACTATGTAAGTGATATAGATATACAGAAACCATTTGCTAGGTTGGTCAAGTCAAATTTATTACAACGTAGCAGGAATATATTACTAGAGGTTATCTGTAATGAAATGACCTAAAGAATCAGATCTCAGTTTTCTCTCTCCAGCATTTCCTATGTGACACCTAGAAAGCTAATGTCTAGTTTTCCAAGTGTGCCTTGTATGTCTGTCTCTCACAAAAGCTATGTTGAGTGTCATTTATTTTTTTAATTGTACTATATTTTGAAATTATAATTATATCATTTACACCTTCCCTTCCTTTCCTTCAACCCAGTCCATACACAGCCTTGCTCCCTCTCAAATTCATGATCACTATTTCAAAAGTTTTTATTACACATATAGACACACACTTTTATATATTTATTTATTTAGGAATGTATGTATATATTAATAAAATATATATTTCCTCTATACATTAAATATTACCAGTACCTTTAATGAGGTAATATAATAATAATATTATATAAATACATAATTATATAATATACATGTTACATATAAAATATTGTGTTATGTAACATATTATTATACCATGTAATATACTATTCAGTCTACTTATATAATGTATAAGAATATATTATATAATATATTAATATATATTTTTATTTATAAATTTTATTTCTATTTATAAATACAACACACTGAGTTCTTGTAATGTTACTTGTATATATTAATTTTAGTACTGACCACTTGGTACTGTATAACCAACTGGGGAGCTCTTCTGTGTGAAAGACTATTTCTCCCACATTCAGAAATCCTTAGTTATCTGTAGTTCTTAGTCTAGGGTTGAAGCACCATAGGATTTCCCTATTCTGTGTTAGCAGGTTTAGTAATGTCATCATGGTTTAGGCCATTTAGGTAGCCATGCTAATAAGACTTCATTGGTGTAGCTTTTTTTTTTTTTTCAGTACCCCATTTTTTTTTTATTGAGAAAAGGAAAAAAACAAGTTTCCACCTCCTCCCAGCCTCCACTTTGTGGGAGCCTAGCCAGTTTGGATGTTCACCTTCCTAAATATAGACAGAGGGGGGGAGGACCTAGGACTTACCACAGGGCAGGGAACCCTGACTGCCCATTGGACTGGAGGAGAGGGAGGGGGGAGAGGAGTGGGTGGAGGGGGAGAAGGGTTGGTGTAGCTTTTGACATTTCTAGAAGACTATGTGATCTCACAGAACACTTTCTGCTCCTCTGAGTCTTCCAAACTTTCTGCCTCTTCTTCTGCCATGATTTCTGAGCCTTAGATACAGGAGTTGTGTTGTGGATGTGTCATTTGGAGCTGGGCACAACATATCACATGTTTGTTGAATTTAGACTGGTTGCTCATTTAGGTAGTAGTATCCATTTGT
This sequence comes from Microtus ochrogaster, assembly GCF_000317375.1. Taxonomy (NCBI): domain Eukaryota; kingdom Metazoa; phylum Chordata; class Mammalia; order Rodentia; family Cricetidae; genus Microtus; species Microtus ochrogaster. Next base: position 74,901,388 of record NC_022011.1, read on the forward strand.
TAAAAGGAGATAGTTCTTTTGTGAGGAGTGGTGGCTATTATTGTCTCTGTGTATATAATGATAAATATTTAGGATGTAGTTAAATATTATGCTGGTTTAGTAAAGTGGCAGTTGATTACTCCAAAATCTATGACTTTATTAAGTCTGGGTAGTTGATTAGTTTTCCTGGACCAGGCACCATTTCCCTCTTGTTTAGCAGACCTTAAGTCCAATTATAGAGTGATGTGTGCCATTTGCACTCTTAGGGATAGCTTTCCATGCTGATTTTGTGGTTCATAGGCCATCTGGGAGGGACTATTGGTTGCTTCTCTCTCTTCGAAGCTTGCATGGCATCTTTAGTACCCTGAAAAGTGGTCCTCAGGGAGGAAGCTTTCAGGTCAGATCTTTCTCAATTCCTCCAGGTCCTGTATCTGAAGTGCATGGTGTCCTTCCTCTTCTAGGAGACAACCAATAGCAATAACAATAGCTTATTATCTTTGGAAAGGCTCTTGGATATCTCTTACCAACAACTCAAAAGGGGTATTTCATGCCCGCTGTTGGTATTTTTGTTAGATAATCTATGCTTATGTAAGGAATATTGTCATCCCAGATGGGAAATTTTGTTTACACAGATTTTATGTAGCTAGATAACTTGCTTCCTAATAGCTTTTCCAGATATTCTCACTGTTATTGTATTTATCTCCCTCCTTCCTAATTAACTACCGTCCTGTTTGTCTTTACCCTCTCCATCCCTTGTACCCTGCTATTCCCCTTTCTATGGCTCTTTCCCCACTCTCATCCATGAGCCATCTTTTACTTCCCTGTTATCTGGAGTTTATCCAGGTTATGTTATGTCTATCCTGGGTTGATCCTGCAAACTTGACTTGGACGCAAAGAAAAGGACAGATATACAGACATACAAAAAAGCTATGGTAAATTTGTGTGCATTCTATAGAATGACACCAACTTCCACACAACCTGGAACCTCAGCATGCTTATTATATACAACACAGTGGAGCAGTAATCCAGTCTGAGTAGGAGATCTGTGAAGGTCAGCTGTCTTGGGCTATAAGCATGCAGGGGGAGGAAGCTGCTGTTGCTAATTTTTGGAGATACTGGTAAAACATTTATAAGCAATCATATTTGTACACAGAATCAACATTCGCACTTGGAACAGAGAAAGGCTTTGTCTTCCCTCAAATCCACACTTTAGGGCAAATTCTGCCAAATTCTCATAGGTCTGAGACATTAGTGCTTTTTTTTTTTTTGGTTTTTCAAGACAAAGTTTCTCTGTGGCTTTGGAGCCTGTCCTGGAACTAGCTCTTGTAGACGAGGCTGGTCTCAAACTCACAGAGATCCACCTGCCTCTGCCTCCCGAGTGATGGGATTAAAGGCATGCGCCACCACCGCCTGGCGGGACATTAGTCCTTAACATATCAACAATAGCATCTCCTGGTGACTACATTTGCTCTTTCATAGTCTCTGTGTGCATTCTTGACTCTCCAATACTCATATCTGAATATTTGAAGCTAGGAATTACAGGTAAAAGAAAATATGTAGCCTTTGTCTTTCTGGGTCTAGGTTATTTTGCTCAGCATAAGTTTCTCTGGGACTAAACGTTTTCATATAATAATCATTACTTAATTTATCTTTACAGGTGAATGGTTTCCGTAGTATATATGTAGCACATTCTCATTATCCATTCAACAGTTGAAGGACGTTTAGGTTATTTCTTTCGTAGGTATTGTTAATAGGGTAGCCATGATGAAAGCTGAGCAAGTGTTGGTAAGGTAAGACATCAAGACCTTGAGCATATACCACAATAGTGCAAACAATATAGTACTGGCCCAAAAACAGACTTGTAGGATAATGGGACAAAGTTGAAGAGCCAAAAGTTAGTATATATAACTATAGATAGCTCATATTTGACAAAATACCAAAAATACAAGCTGGTGAAAAGCAAGCGCCTTTGAAAGTGGTGCTGGGAAACTAGATATCCATGTGGAGAAGAATGAAATTAGACCTCTGTCTGCTTATTGCCTTGGACATAAACTGCTAGATAGAGCAAACACCTAAATGTGAACACTGAAATTGCTAGAAGAAAATGTAAGCATGATGTTAAGTGTAGGAAAGGACTTTCTAATCCGGGATCTATTTGCTCAAAAACTGCTAAGTGGGACCCCATAAAACTAAAAACTCCTGCCCAAAAAGGAATGGTTAAATGAAGAAGAATCCCATGAAATGTGTTAGACACTTTGCCAGCTATATTTCATATATAGATTCATATCTAGAATATACAACCATCTCAAAAGACAATCTAAAATGCAAATGACCTATCCAAGAAATGGACATAGTATCTGAACAGAGAGTTCTCAAAAGAAGAAATTTAGATAGTTAAGAGATATCTCAAAACATGTGCATTCCCATAGCAATTTTGGAAATAAAATTAAAGCAACCTTAAGAGTTTTATTACTCTAATCAAAATGGTAAAGATCAGCAAAACAACCTTCAAAAAATACTAGAGAGGATATAAGGAGCAGGGAACCTTCAGTCACTTTGGGGGTTGCAAATGCATCCAGCCACTCTGGCAATCAGTGTGTAGAAACTTCAAAACACTAAAAGCAATGCTACTGTATGACTCAGCTATCCCACTCCTAGGAGAAATTGCTTTTATTATTTTAAATATCCCAAAACAGCAAAGCCAAGGAAAACAAAACACCTCATTTCATAAATGACAATAAAGACAAACAAACTGAAGAGCTATGCAAGCTTGGCCTGTCTAAGAGCAGTCACACAATAAGGTCCACGTTCTCAATTGCTTGTCTGGTGTCTTTCCTTTCCATGTAATAATACAGCAATTATTCTTTGATATGCAGGCATACCTAAAAGACAAAGTCTAATAATGTATAAGTCCAAAAATGATGTGCTCTTCTTCCATGGGTATTCATTCATTTCTCAAAAACAGGAGAGCTTAAATATCTTCCAGTTCCTTAAGAAAATCAAAAGACAATTTATAAGAGTTCTGTTTTAAAATATAACTTACTTAGGTTTTAAACTGCTTTTTAATGACAAAATACTCCTCCAAAAGATAGCAGACACTGTAAACCAAAATTCCTGTAGCTTGAACAACTCCTTTTTCATTGATGATTTAGCCTTGACACAAAAAATATATGTAAGAAAAATGTCAATCAATTTTTGACATCCAAAATATTTGTGCCAGACACACACAGGACAGGTTCAAATAGCAAGTGACCATAACATCACCTAATGCCAACATGAAAAGCATCCTGAATCACAGTCTAAAAATAAGACAGTTACAGTTTTAAGATCAATATAGATTTCACTTTGGTCACTAATCATTTGTGTCCTCAGTATGTGTGTTTTAAGTGAAAAAGCCATTTTGCCTGAACAAAAATCATTGTGCTGACAATTACTATTTAATTTGATTTTTACTATGTGGGCTGTAGATTTACAAGTAAGAATAAATGGAAGTTATATGGCAACAGGGAGGCTGTGGTTCTCTATTTTAGTTCACAAACCTAAAAGGTTAACTGCATCCATCATGAACCTGGTCAGCTGGCAGAGAAACTTAACTTACCACAGGAATTATGTATGCAGTCATTCTGATGTATATGCAGGAAAATCTAAAAGGTTTCTCAATAAATTTACCACTTCAGAACAATCGTTAAAAGATAGCAAATAATGATTCAAATGACAATAGTAAAAAGTGCTGGTTTCAATAATTTTCTTTCTCCTCTTTTAAAGAAAGGGATACTATTTTAATTTTTGTGAAGGCTGTGGGCGAGGGAGGAGGAATCCATAAGGGTGTACAGGTCCTGTGTTCATGCTCATCCTTACAAAGGCCAAAACAGGATGCATATTGTCCTCCTCTGTTGCTTTCTTCCTCTGCCTTAAGAGATGCCTTAAAATGAACTGCAAGCTTTTGGTCACTGAGCTCATAGGATGGACCATTTCTGTCTCCCAGTGCTGAGATTACAGGAATGTGCTATTATACTTGGGATTTTTTCTGTGAGTGCTTAATTTTTGAACTCAGATATTCCTGTTTATAAAGCAAGATTTCTTAGCCAGTGGACCCTCTTTCCCAGGATGCTATCATAATCTTTCTTAACATAGTCACAAGTCAGAAGAGGCTTTTTAATCTGCAGAGGTTTTCCATGCTGTATAACTTTACAATTTAGGAACAATTGCAAAACTTACTTTATCAGTAAAATTGTAACAATAAAGCAAAGAAAACCAGCCTACAAATCACAATCCCAGAGAACTTAGACAACAATGAGGACACTAAGAGTGACTTACATAGATCTAATCTACATGGGAAGTAGAAACTAGAAAAAAGACAAGATCTCCTGAGTAAATTGGGAGCATGGGAACCTTGGGGGAGGGTTGAAGGGAGAGTGGAAGAAAGAGTCAGGGAGGGAAGCAGAGAAAAATGTAGAGCTCCATAAAAATCAATTAAAAAAACAGCAAAAAAATGTAACAATAGTGATGCAAAGTATGAGGATTTGTGTTTAACACTGGTTTCCTCCTAATTTCTATACAATTGTTTGGAATTCCCTAAACATTCTTTGCTTTTCCTCTTCTCATTTAAAAATAATGTGTTTCCATCAAGTACTAAACTAAAATCAACCATGAGTAGTTCCTTAGATGTTTTCATCTGGTCTACATTATGAATTTCAGAACCAGTAATCTGTGCTACGTCATCTATTTTAAACAGCTGTCTTCTATGGCATAAAAATTGTACTTGTGACATGTGCCGGCCCGTTGAAGCTATATGGGTCGAGTAAGTAGGGGGTGGGCATCTAAGATGCAGGATGCCTGCGTCCTAGTCTGGGTTGAATCACTTGTGAGCTATATAGCGAAGCGTTGGTTAGTAAAGCTCCCTGGAACTCAACTCCCTAATCTTAAAGGAAAACAATTCATGTTGTCTGATGATGCCATAAATATAAAATGAAATGATTCATATAAAACACTTAATCCACAGCTAGGAAGAGAGATTCAAGTGTAAAGTGCTTGCTTCTCGTGTATAAAGAACAAAGTTTGGCTGACCAGAAAACACCTGAAATCCACTTTGATGGTGTTTTCCTTGTAACTCCAGAGTTGAGCAGAGGAGGTTTTGAGACAGGCAGATTCCAGATGCTTGCTGACCGACCATCCTACCAAGATGGTGAGCAGGAGGTTCAATGAGAAATTTGTCTTTAAATAAATAAATAAATAAGGTTGTGAGTGATAGACAAAGATAGACCTCATTCACCGCTAACCTCCATATAGGCACACATGTGCATACACATATACACCACATTCATACAAAAACAACTATATAAATAATAACCAGTGATTGGCATAGCGTGTTATCTATTAAATATGATACACTTGGCATTAGGAACTTCACAGTCATGCTTGTATGACAGTAACGTCTACATTTCTTCAGTAGCAAAGCCATATCATACTAAGCTTTATCTTCTAGTTCATTACATTTCTTTATTTGTGTGTAAATGTGTTTGGAGGCCAGAAAACAATTTCTAGAATCAATTTTTTTCTTCCACTTTGTGAATCTTGGGATCAGACTTGCGTACTCAGGCTTAGTGGCAAGTGCCTTTCCCCCCTAAGGCATCTCACTGACTTGTACTCTTGATAATAGACAGAATACAAGAAGCAAATTTACTGAACTTAACAAAGTAAAATAAAAATAAGTTAAGATGGAATTGAATAGAATTAGCTTAACATTTGACTAAATTCCCAGGGTCATTCTTGTGGCCCCAAATGGCAAGTTCCACTGATAACATTTAAAAAAAATAAAAACAGGAGATTGACTGAGATTGAAAAATACGGCATTTAAATAGTAAAGAATGCAAAGATGAGGAAGCGCATAGTATCTGGAGAAAAACCTAAATGGCTTATTCTCCAGGATGTGGATGGGGAGACTAATGAAAATGTTTGGAGTACGAGCACACTTTCTTTCATAAGGTGACTCTAGAAAGTAAATAGATAACTTTGAGAAACCAAGCTTTACAACATCAAGTAGGAATAGAATTTAAAAGAGTCACCAACATGTTCAACTGATACCTGAACCACCCACCCACCCATCCACCCACCCACACACACACATACACACACACACACTTTTTAGTTGTTCTAAATCATAACTTAAAAATCACTAAAATCAAATGGCTCAGAGATATCAATAAGTGTTTTATCAATAACAAATCTAACAAATATTCTTAAAAGGATCCTCATATTCGGAGTCTTATGAATTATCAGTGAAGTCTGCGTGTGTAATTGAAATTCTAGCTTGGATCTGGTTGCAGTGAGGACAGTCATGCACTTGTGGCTTTAAATGTTCCAAGGTCAGCTGTCCAATGGCCTGTCGTCTTAGATAATTTTGCTTCTGCTTCTATGAATTTGTATCTTGTCACCAGCCCATCAGGTGAAAAGAAAAATGAGCCAACAGTCAGCACTCAGGGGTTGTTGAAGTGGCAGAAGGTGCAGTTCCTTTAGAACAATGGCTTTAGCTTGACATGGTGTGATTGTAAGATAAAATACTGTCTCACCTAAAAGCATTTGTCCACAACTGAAAAGATATTGTGTACCCATTCCTCAAAAAAAAGGATGATTCTGGAATTCTATCAGAAAATGTGGTACGAGTCATCATCACTATGCTCTAAGTTTGTTTTTCAATTATTTTTGTTTTGTCTCATAAGAGACATTATATACTGTTCTCTGACAGCTCCCCTACCTTTCTCTTCATGCAAACATGCATACATATATGCCAAAATAATGTTCTACATTTAGCATCTGTAGTCCTTGATGCTACTGAATTTGCATTTGTTTGAAGAAGTGTCATATTCTTCCCAATAAATGGCAATAGTGAGTTGTCAGACAATGGTCTATGTAGCCCTCTACTAATACTGAAGTCCCACAAATTACTATTTGTAGACTGAGACTGTGCTGTCATTTATCCAAATAATCACACAGCAACAATAAAGTAATTATGACACTGGTTGGCCAATGGCTCAGGCATATTTCTAGCTAGCTCTTACATCTTAACTTAACCCAATCCTATTAGTCTATGTATTGTCACGTGACTGTGACATTACCTCATTTTCTACATGTCTTGTTTCCTTATTCGTTTGACTCTTCCTACTCTCTCTATATATATCTGTTCATATTTTCAGCCTGGATTTACTCTGATAAGCCATTGTCCAAAATAACTTTACCCATCAAAGCAACATGTATACAGAAGGATATTCCACACCAGCTATTTGCAACAGAAATTCCTAAATATTGATGTCTTCATTATGGTTCCTATTGCTGTGGTAAAAATCCCAAGACCAAAAGCAATTTGGGGAGGATGGACGAGGTGTTTAAGCTTACAGTTCCACATGAAACTCTGTCACTGAACGATGTCTGGGCAGGAACTCAAGGCAGTGACCTGGAAGAATGAACTGGAGCAGAAACCATGAAGCAGTCCTGCTTTCTGGTTTGTCACTCAAGGTTTGCTCAGTCAGGTTTTTGTTTCTGTTTGTTTGTTTTTCTTTTGATTTTTCAAGACAGTGTTTCTCTGTATCTTTAGAATCTGTCCTGGAACTAGCTCTTGTAGAGTAGACTGGCCTCAAACTCACAGAGACCTGCCAGCCTCTGCCTCCCAAGTGCTGGGATTAAAGGTGTGCACCACCTCTGCCCAATTTGCTCAATCAGTTTTCTTATAGCACAGAGGACCATCTCCTAGGAGTACCAATCTCCACAGAGATCTAGGCCCTCCCATATCTACCATCAATAAAATGCCCCTTGGATCAACTGATGGAGTCTTTTCCCATATGTCTCTAGTCCATGTTAAGTTGATATAAAAACTAGCTAGTAATATAGATGTTAAGAAAACATCCAAACAGTGGGCAAAACAGAAGAGAAAGAGGAAATACTCTCATGGGTAACAGGAAAAAGAGCAGTCTGAGAGACCTCCTAAATAACCAGAGACTGACAGTATGAATATTTCTGGGCCTTCTTTCCAAATAAACATGACAAAAATGGGTATGCATAAGCAAAACTACAGGCATCAAAGATAACTACAGCAATTCCCAGTCCCAGACTCCCTCTGCCAATCCCCTTCTCAATTCTCCTCTCAGTCTTTGACAATGCCATGTTCTATGATAAGTTTGTATGGTGGGGCATTGTGTCTGACAAAATTGTCACTGATGGTAGTTACATAGTATTAGCAAGTATAATGGTAGATTTAAAAACTATGAAAGCAAAATAAATTCAAAATTCCAAATAACAGGCCCCGAAGAATATTTTTCCAATTAGCTTGTTTCTCTCGACTAACAAAGCACACTAGAGCCTCTCCAACCAATAACTTGTAGGGAGGTAACCAAGACTTAACACTGAGATGTTCTAATGAATGTCTTCTGGAAGAAGTTGTTAATATGGAATACTTACATTCAAACTTCTTTTACATAAAATGATTATATCTTTAATGTCTTATAAACTAGTGGGGTTTCACTAGTCACAATCCTTAGTTTTTGTTAACCCGCTACCCACCTTTCTTATTTCCCTTGCCTGTCATTCTATCATTCTCTCTGCTTAGACCCTTATCTCCCTGTCTCTTCTACCTGTCCTCATATATTCTGTTTTTCTTCCTTTTTCACTTGGATTGAAAGATGGCAGATTTCTAGGTAGATTCTTTATGGATACTTCATTTAGTTAAGCCTTCCCCTGCCTCCTTATCACTTCAGAACCTTTGAACTTTTCTGCCTTCAGCATCCCCCAACATTACTTTCCTTTCCCCTATATTCTACTACCTACCCCATAAATTCACCTTCTCCACCATTAGCCCATTTCTAGCTGACTAGATACTATGCATACTCCATGTTAAACCTAAAGATTTAAATCTATGACCCCCATATATGAAACAACATGTTGAATATGTCTTTAGGGGTTTGAATGACACCTCTCAATGTAATTTTTTCACTTTTATTCATTTGCCTGCACTTCTCATGAGGCCATTTTTTGTTTTTGTTTTTGTTTTGGTTTTTTTTTTTTTTGAGACAAGGTTTCTCTGTATCTTTAGAGCCTGTCGTGAAACTAACTCTTGTAGACCAGGTTGGCCTCATACTCACAGAGATCTGCTTGTCTCTGCCTCCCAGGTGCTGGGTTAAAGGCGTGTGCCCAGCTGAGGCCATTTTTGTAGCTGAAAAATGTCTTATTTTGTATACGCACCATCATCCTGTATCTGTTGAATATCTAGGTGGATGCCAACAACTTGGAAGTTGTTGAGAATGAAGAAGGTGAAGGGTAGAATTTTGAAATTTCACTTCTGTAGTGCTAGTCTCTCGTTAATTACAGCTGATTCTCAGATCCAGCTGACCAGAACGTCACATACTCTTAATACAAAATATCACACAAATGGCAGTTATGATCTTTGTTCCTTCTGAAACTTCATAAGCCAGCTCTTCATCATCTGCATTTCCTTCAGCATTCCTATCTGTCAAGCTCTCACAACAACAGGTCATTAAACTCTGAGAACTCAATGTCTGTTCCTGCCAAACATTCCAAAGTCATTCCACCATCCACCCCAAAATATGGTCATATTTGTCACAGCAATATCCCATGAACCTTGTACAAACTTTTATCTCTGTTTGTTTTCTATTGTTGTGATAAAAAAATGGCCAAAAGTAATGTGTAGAAAAAAGCATTTATATGGCATATGGCCCATCATCAGGTAAAGCCATGGCAGGCATTCACAGCAGGAACAGGGGGGCCATAACTGAAGCAGAAGTCGTGGAGAAATTCTGCTGACTACCCAGTGTCGGGTGACTTGCTTGACCTGCTTTCTTACACAATACAGGACAACCTTTCCATTGGTGGCTCCACCCACAATAGGCTAAACCCTTCTACATCAACCACTGATCAAGACATGTCTATCAGTTTATGCCTAAGTTTGTGTCAGGTTGGCAAAAACCCAGCTAACACATCATTCTGAATAATCTGTTTTTTCCACACAGTAGTATTAGGTTCAAATGAGCTACCAATTCTTTGAAGTTGAGGGCAATCTTAATATTGCATGTCCTCTTTCTATCTGGCATGTATATGAGCACATACTTAATCTGTAAGCACCTACTGAAAATACACTGTTATCTAAAAGAAACAAAGACTACCATCAGGGATAGAGAAACAGACTATCCACAGTAGTTTCATGAGCGATAAAAAGGAGATAATTACATAATGTGACAGAATCTAAATGCCATCACTCAAAAGAATCTAGGATATTTGCTTAGAAAGACTGCCTAGCAAGAATTGTGAGCATATGTCAAGGGACACAGCCTGCTTATTCTGACCATTCCAAAATTATACTGAAGCAATAGTGTTCATATTTCAAGTCTGTGATGCATCTGACATACAGTGTATGGTAGGACTGGATTCAATGAGAAGCTGGAGAACAAGGAACCCTTTGTGCTACCCAGCTCAGGTCTGTCTTCCAGAGCACAAAATGGGGTGCTTAAGGGAGAAAAAGAGGATTTTGAAGTATAAATGAAAGACCTGATACAGACATAGGCCTAGAGGTACAAATATAACTTTGGGTATGACAAATGCAATGTATTTATAGGGTACTCAGATAGGAAGAGAAATCATGAATTTGAGGAAAGAGGTTTATAATAATCAAATGGATTCAGACTCTATCAGAGTGCAGGTAGGTAAAATCAGGTGTAGATAAAATAGCTAATGAGAAGGAAGAAAAGGGAGCAAAAAGAACAATTCTACTGAAGTTCAACATTTTGCATGTGGTCAAGGATACAGAGTCCACAGATGACTTACAAATGAGTAAAAAGTAAGCAAAAGGAAAGTTAGAGGAATGTTTTAAGGAATCCTGAAGAAAAATGTTCATGTGGAGTAGAGGGTTCAAACTAAATGTGGTCCTTTGGGGTCTTGTGAGAGTATCCCTGGAAATGTCTCTGAGTGAGATACAGTAGAAAAGTGGGGTTGTGAGCCTATTGAATCCGGAAACATCTGTGCAAGCACTATTGCATCTTAATGTTTCTCATGAACAGACTGAGGCTAATGTTTCCTTGGGAAGGAAAGTCCTAAAACAGCAACAATCAGAGGAATGAGGGGGAAAAGCATAAGGCAGGCATGAGATTGGGAGTGCTTTATAGATAAGTGGAAATGCACAGTCGGCTTTTTGGCGTCTGGACAGCTGACAGGAAACTGCCTACATTGTGCAACAATCTAAAGGGTGGGAAAGAAGAAGGACTTTAATCTTCCTGGAGGTCTTTAATTGCCCCAGCCTATATCTCCTCTTGCCATTGTTCCAAGTTTACCATGCATTATAAGAATTTATTTTTCCCAACCCCAGCCACACCGCCCTGCCGAACAACTGCTAAAACAGCACCCCTCAACACAGTCCTGAGAGGTAGGAAAAGCTGAAGCCCATTTGTAAGACATTTGTGGACACTTTCCTGGGTCCTGGGTAGATAAGACCACTTCATTCCAAGGCTTATCCCTCTCATCCTTTCTCACAAAAGTAGTTCCACAGGACTGAATGTGGAGGCTCTCCAGGAAGCAAGCGACACTTTTAAGGGGAAGCAGGAGACAAGCAAAGCTGAGTTTTGTAAATCGGATGCAACACCAGAAGGAAGTGAATTCCAAGGGTTGCATCCTGAAATGTGGCCGAGAATGAGGGAAAAAAAAAAGAGTTGTGCTGGTCAAAGCATAGTACATGTTTTTGGACAACACTGCATGCGTATAGAGCAATTCAATGAACCTTTCTGAGACCTGGTGCTCATGTGTATAAAATATAAATATACAGACTTTATATGGTTATTGTGAGTCACTATATAAACTTTCTGTGTTGTTTCTATCACATGCTAGTCACCTTCAAATATGTGATAATATAAAAAAGTGGTTCTGTATTAATAAATTGATATACATTTACTTTAGTGTGTGTGTGTGTGTGTGTGTGTGTGTGTGTGTGTGTGTGTGTGTGTGTGTAGGTCAGAAAATAACTTCTGGAAGCCATCTCTCTCCTTTTACCATCTGGGGCTCCAGAGATTACACTCAGGTCATTAGGGTTGGTAAAAAGTTCGTTACCCATCCAGGCATAACCAGCATTCAAGAGTATTCTTTAATTTCACAAACATTTATACATCATTTTATATTGAATTTAAATAAATTATAGTGATGAAAAACAAAATTTGTGGTGATAAAAAATATTGTATGATCAAGCAAGAAAACACAGTTTTGTAACCTCAGAATGCAGGAGGCTGGGGCGACAGGATCATAAATTGAGACCATCCTGAAATATATACATAGTGAGTCCCTGCTTCATAAGGGGCAATAATAGTCTTTGATCAAGTAAAGAAATTGACACTTAACTCTTATTTGTTTATTGATAGATTCGAAATAAATGTTAAATCAAATAAACTAAGCATATATATGAAGAAAATATCAGCAACACTTAAGCCTAAATTATATTCTTTTATTTAAAAATATATATTTATTATGTTTCTTGACTCTGTGTGTGTATGTATGTATGTATGTATACCACACACATGCCCAGTGAGATGAGAGGAGGGCTTTGGATCCCCTGGAATTGGAGTAGTAACAGACAGTTGTGAACTACAGTACGGGTGCTGGAAAACAAGTCCAGGTCCTCTGCAAAAGCAGCAAGTGCTATTAACCTCTAAGCCAAATCTCCTGCCACTTAAAACTATGTTCTAAAACCAAAGAAAAAGTCACTATATCTGGGCTTTAGTGAGTGGAGAAATGGAGTGATTGAAGCTCTGTCCACTGGGTTGCTAATCCCGTGCCTACTATTCTTATAAGTATTTAAAAAACATTTTCATTCATAGTGTGTGTAGATGTAAATGACATAAGCTTGTTGGAGGGTGGTGTGGGTGCTTATTCATATGTAGATATGACACATATAGAAGTAAGAAGACAACCTTGAGATGTTATCCTCACCTACTTTGTCTGAGACGAGCTCTTTATGTTTGCCAGAGCTAGCTGGCCCCTGAGCTTCAGGGAATTCTCTTGTCCCCACTTACCATGAGGCTCAAGGAGAGATGAAATTTCAGGTTCCTACTACCTAGTCAAGGTTTGCGTGGGCAGTGGGGATTTGAATGCAGGTGCTCCTGCTTGTTCAGCAAGTGTTTTGCTCCCTGAGCCGTGGCCTCCAGAACCTGACCCATGCCTTAAATTCTGAAATGAGCAGAGAGTGAGGGAGAAAGTCTGGTGGAGGCTTCATCCACAGGCCCTGACGTATGGAGCTAATTTTACAGGATCTGGTGAGACTGTAACAAGTATTGGGGGTGTTGGTGCTGCTATTATGGTATGCAGCTTTTGTGAGGTCCTCTGTGCTTCTCTAAGCCTAGAACTCTAGAACAAACCTACTCTGCAGCATTCAGTTTCTCTCTAGAATTAGAACTTACCCCAACATTCAGCCCAAGTTTTAGTCTTTGTTTCTCGCCTGTGTTTTGTCAGGAAAAGGGAGGCAGGACTTCATCCCTTGACATAATAGCCCTGCTTTCCCATTCCTAGTGAGCAACAGCACCAGACGATAGCACTCTCCCAATTTGGCCCGACGCAACTGCTAACCTGATTTGATGCCAGCTGGATAACAGACAACACGTGTCGGCATCATCCCAGCAGCCACAGGTTCCTTTGGAAACAAAAGTGGATGGTTGGCCGCCTCTCACAAAGACTCAAGCTAAAATTGGATCATTTTCGCCAGCCTGTGATCTTGTAGCCTCCACCTCTGTTCCTTTCTTCACCACTGAGCTATTTTTGTAACAGAAATTCCAAAACATCAGACTACAAAGCCCATTGCGGGCAGAGCATACCCACCTAAACCACGATGTTTTCTGCTGTGATCAGCGATTATGTGGAATAGCTAATTACATTGACTCATTCGCACATACTTTTTCTAGACATACCTAGCAGTCCTGATTCTGAAAGACAAACGGTATGAAATGATGTATTTGTTTCGATGTCCATTGCTCTTGTCATCTCATGTCCCCAAACATTCCCAAGCCTGAGGTCCTTGCTGGGGACAGCTTTCTGACCTGAACACTCCAGTATATTAGAAAACATAAAGATTTTACAATAAGCCATGAGTTCAAATTCTATCTGTGAAAATTACTCTGTATCACTTCAGACAAGTTGCTCATCTCTCCTGGCCTTCAATTCTTCGGTACTAAGAATGAGGTTGATAAACCTGCTACTGTAGTCGTTTGAGAAATAAATGAGATAACAGGATCAAAACACTCAGACTAGTAGTACCTTGCACTAAGGGAAAAGTAATTCCCTCCCTCTTCTTTAGTTTCCCCTGGCAAAAATGAACAAAAGATCAAACAGACTTCAGAATCCATCACAATCAGTTCTATTCCTGAAGAGATCCTACAATTTTAATAAGCCACACCAATATCAGAAACATAACTGTGAAAGTATTATTGACTGCATTTTTCTTCGTGCATTGTCAAACAATTTCATAAATTGGAAGCATTTACAGACTTTCTTTTTTTTAAAAAAAAAGATGTTTCTTTTTTATTTATTAACCTTTTTTGAAGCCCCTGGTCATTTTGAGTGTGCAATCAGCTTCATTGTTGTGGCACAGTGCGCAGCTGCACAATCTAGGTACAGAGGAAAGAAAGCACCTTTGAGAGCATTGGGGGTTGGATTTGCTTTCCTGAAATGTGGTCATGTTTGAGAAAATTCAACCGATGTCCCAAGACTTAATCTTTCTTGGTAAGGGTACGTCAAAACTGTAGAAGATCAGATTTTAAGGAGTGAAGTCAGGCATTTCTCGGGACAATCCCTGAAGGGATGACTGTACCTTGCACCAGGAAAGCACTTGAGTCCCCACTTCTGTGTTCATCAAGACAGATGGCAAACACGGCCATTTCAGTCACTGCCTCAGGCGCCGCTTTCTCTTGTTTTCAATTTTAAACATTTATTCATTTTACATGCCAACCACAGTTCCAACTCCCTCCCCTCCTCCTACTTCCTCCAACCTCCACCACCATAACCCACCTTCCATCTACCTTTTAGATAGGGTCAGGCCTCCTATGGGGAGTCAACGAAGCTTGGCACATCAAGTTGAGGTAGGACCAAGCCCCTCCGTGCATCAAGGCTGAGCAAGGCATCCCAACATAGGGCATTCCTTTGGAGCCCATTGGCTCCAAAAAGCCAGTTCATGCACCATCAGGGATAGATCCTGGTGCCACTGTGAGGGGCACCTAAAATAGACCTAGCTACACAACTGTTGCCCACATGCAGGGGGTGTATTCTGATCCCATGAAGGCTCCCCAGCTGTATGTCTTGAATCCTTGAGCTTCCACAACCTCAGGTCAGCTGTTTCTGTGGATTTCCCCTTGCTCATATAATCCCTCCTCCCTCTCTTCTACTGGACTCCTGGATGTAGACTTGGTGTTTGACTGTGGATCATTCCATCTGCTTCCATCAGTTACTGGATGAATGCTCTATGATGATGGTTAGGGTAGTCAGCAATCTGATTACATGGGAAGGCCAGTTCAGGTACCCTCTCCACTATTGTTAAAAGTCTTAGCTGGGGTCATCCGTGTAGATTTCTGGAAATTTCCTAATCACCAGGTTTCTCCCTAACTCCATAATGACTCCCTCTATTGAACTATCGTTTTCATTGCTCTCCCACTCTGCCCCTCCCCCAACTCGACCATCCCCGTTCATGTTCCCTTATGTTCACACCCCCCATCCCCTCCCCTGTACTGCCCCACCACCACCAGCCACAGCTTACCCGGGAGGTCTCATCTATTTCCCCTTCCCAGGGCGATCCAGGAAGATGCTTTCCTTGAGTCTGTGTCCTTGTCTAGGGTGTCACTTCTGTGTGTTCATCTCCTAGTTTTGATATCTTCTCTGTACACACATCTGTTTTAAACGATAGCCCTAATTTTTTTGATGTGTCAACTTTTGAAAGAGTAATCCTGCTTCTTCCTCTTGGACTCTGTAAAAGTTAAATATTTAGTTTTTAGGCAAACTATTTTACACAATATATAACAAATTAATTCAAAATGGATCAACAATCCCAATAGTTAAAGTCATGAAACTGTAAGAGAAAACCTTCATAGCCTTAGATGCCACAATGAAGTCTTAGATATAACAGCAAAGGCATGAGCAACCATAGCATGACAGGCAACTTGGAATTCCTAGACATCAGAAACTTTTGTCCATCAAAGTATTACCAAGAAAATGAAAGGAACACCCAGGTGAAATGTTGGTAAACTGTGTGATTGATAATACTTTTAAAATATGACATGGAAGACCAAAAATGCAATTTAAATGTGAGTGAAGGTCTTGGGTCATCAGGAATTCTCCAAAGAAGACATACAAATGGCTAAAAGAAGTTCAATATTTTTAGGAAAATCAAGATTATAATGAACCATAATTTCAGAGTTACTAGGATAAAAAAAAACAGAAGTGGGGTTGATGATTAAATGGAATATTAAAAGCACAGCTACTTTAAAAAACAATTCATCAGTTCCTCAAAAAGTTACATATATTATGATCATTTCTGTTTATAATCCTAAAATATTGAAAACAAAGGCTTGAACCAAGGCTCATATGCTTATATGTACAGCAGCTCAAGGCCATGCTTACCAAGAAGAAAAGTATGCAGTCATGAAAAGAAAGAAATGCTAATGCTGGTTCAATGTGGATAAATGACTATGATAAATTTATAATTCAAAGGTACCAATATTGCCTGGGGTTTACTTATACGGCCTGTGGGGAACACATAGGGAAAAATAGATTCAGGAACACGAGGGTTTCAGATAAGCTACTTTTTCAGAAACAGGGTTTCTGTTTAGGGCACTGAAGGTATTTAAGAAATGATGGTTGTATAATGATAAAGAGTAAGAACACTGAAGACATTATTAGAATAGCAAATTCTGTTAGACATTGTTATGCTTTGAAACCCCAGATAAACTTTAAAAAAAGAAACATACAGATACATAATTATAGCTGTGAACCGGCGGGACGCGGCTGGAAGACCGGGCGGCGGGACGCGGCCAGAAGACCGGGTGGCGGGACACGGCCGGAGGACGCCTATCACGGCCAGCGGGGACTGGCTGGGACCGGCTGGGACCAGAGCGACTGCAGAGGACACAGGCTGCTGG
>NC_022011.1:74925798-74927417 GCF_000317375.1 Microtus ochrogaster
CAAAAAAAAAAATTATAGCTGTGAACAATCTGAGCCTGTTAACATTCTTGCAACACTCCAACCAAGAGCAGATAAGTGTTTTCAAGTGCACATGGACAAAAGACAATACCCTGAGTTATGAAAATAATCATATAAACTTAAAAATTAAAATAATATAAACTTTGTTCTTGGATCATAAAAGGATTAAGCCAGAAATCATTAGCAGCAAAGAAACCTGGAAATTCCCAAAATATCTGAAAATGAGGTAGTGTATTTCTAAATTGCAGATGGGTCAAGGAGGAGTCACGAAAGAAGTCAAAAATGTTTTTATGGAAAGAAAATGAGAGCACAAATGCACAAATAGATCGAATTGGGGGGGGGGTTATATCTAAAGAGAGGCTTAGGGGCAAATAGACGGCATTAAATTCTTACGACAGAGAAGAAGGGTCTCAGATCAATCAGCTGAGCTTGAACCTGGTAAAAGTGGGAAAGGAAGAGCACATTAGCCACGACCAAGTAAAGAAGGGGAACAACAGATACAGCTGCAGTAAACAATGAGGTGTAGTATATAGTAAGATCCTGAGATGGAAAACCAAAGATGACTTTAGACACAGGGTCCAGATCAAGTCTTAAGGTCAGAGGCTCTGGAGTACAGATGTTGTACTCTCTGTGTGTGTCCTCCGTGGCTGGTTCTGTGTGCAACCCTCCTCCTGCACAGCAGTGATGAGAAGACCTTCCATGATGTGTGAATGTTCCCCAGCAGTACACACTCCCCACGCATAGCCCAAGAAACACGGGCCAAAGAAATGCCTTTACCAAAAGCCAGCTATGCTCTCTGCTCAGGTTTCTGGGGTTTGTGCCTTCGTATTGTAGCACAGGTTTCTGAATATAAAGTTCCCAGTGTGAGTCATTGCAAATGGACAGGGTTAGGTATTGAATTGAGTACATTGCTTTGCCTACCCGCTTTTAAAACTTTTTAAAGTATGGGCTATACAACAGGTCTAAGAAACTGTCTTAGTGATATATGTATAAATGGTGATATCGTTTTCTAATTATATGCCCCTCCTGCTAGTTATTTATAATTGGCACCTATTCATATTCCTTTACAAATGTTAGCAACTAGTTTTACACACACACACACACACAGAGGGGGGGGAGGGAGAGAGAAACATGCCAAATCTTTTAATAATTTGTTACACAAATTTTGAACATCTTAAGGGGGTATTCTTGTGAATTTGGATGTTCTGCATGCTTATCAATTTTTAAACCTGTGTTCTTCCTTTCTTCTACTCACCCTTGCCTCTATCACCCCTTCTGATATTAGAAGAGAATTTTGATCAAGTCTATGATTTATTCCTTTATGGTGACTACGTTTGAGTTTTATGTAGGCTGTCCAAGAGAAGATAATGTTCTCCCATGTTCTCTATGGACTGCTACAATCTATTTTACCTATCACTTTTAAAATTATACTTCATATTAATTATTTTTTTTTTACTTTTTTTTATTGAGAAAAGGAAAAAAAAGTATCCGCCTCCTCCCAGCCTCCCATTTCCCTCCCCCTCCTCCCTCCCTTCTCCCCCTCCCCCAAACTCCTCTCCCCCTCCCTCTCCAGTCCATAGAGGAGTCAGGGTTCCCTGCCC
>NC_022011.1:74929742-74935532 GCF_000317375.1 Microtus ochrogaster
TGTTTGTGGCTATCGTGAATGGTGAAGCTTCTCTGATTTCCCTCTCTGCTTCCATATCCTTTGTGTATAAGAGGGCGACTGATTTTTTGGAGTTGATTTATGACTATAAATATCATTAAACTTTCCATTTTTGTATTAGTGATCTCTTTATTTTTCTAAATTGATATTTATTATTTCATCCTGTGTACATTCTCTGCCTTTCCATAACACCATGTTTTCCGTAAATAAGGGGTCCCTTATTTTAGTATAAATGCTATTTTAAGTGCTCTTATACTCCTAAAATAGTAAAAGTCCGATGTTTTATCCAGTTTTTCTTTAAAATACAATATCCTTAGAAATCTTGACATTTGAAAGAATATGTCCTCCTCTGTCCCCAGTATCAGCTACATGAATTTCAAGAAATTCTGCAAAGTTAAAAGTGGATTTTCTTCTGCCTTGGCTCAAGTCCAGGATCCCCAGAGCTTTTTGCCCTCAACCCTCTCAGCCTATCTTTCCAGCCCATCCCCATTCCTTTCTGAAAGCCACCAGCATGCAAAAACATTTTCTACAAAAAATGCCCATGACCATATGGTGCTAAGACAAAGGTAGGCGAGTTTCACTATCTTTCTAGTACTCCCTTTGGGTCTCTCTAGATTAAGTCTTAGTCCTACTGTCTCCTGCTTACAGTTTTATGCCACTGCAAAAACACACACTGGAATGGACAACATGTTTCTACCAGAACCCAGTACTGGTATTACAGTAGGTTACAAAAGAATGCAGTGTAATTGAAGGTCAAGAAAAGAACTCCAAAATAGCAATCATAGATCTGTATTTACAGGAGTTCCATTTGTATTTCCCTGATGATATAATATTATTACATTTTCATGTACTTATTAGCCCTGCGTAAAGCTTCTTTGGGAGAAAATTTTCATTTAAATCTTTGTCATTTAGAATTAGTTGTTAATTCCTTCATTTGAAAAAATTGTTTCAACGTAATTGCCTTTAATGAACAAACACAAAGATCTATCTCTATTAGTTAAGGGTTTCGGTGGCATTTTAGTTTGGTGATCAGGCTCAGCTTTTCTCATGAGATTTCAGTGAGCATGTCAGATATGTGAAGCCTTGACTTGGAATGAAGAACCCACTCCAAGATTCTTTAATCAAAAGGCTGGTGGTAGCTGCTCAACTCTATAATATATGACAGCCAACCTCCAGAAGAACGGTTAATCCAAGGGAGAGAGAGCAAGATATAAAACTCCTTGGCCTTAAAAATCTCACTCCAAACATGGGTCAACTTGCTTAACATTTATACAGTATAAGTTCATCATTTTCCTAAACAATTACGGTTTCACTTTTCTTTAGAGTTGAATGGTATTTAATTATATATATGTATCATGTTTCCAGTACCCATTTATCTCTTGAAGAATATCTACGTTAGTTCCAGTAGCATGTTATAGAAAATAGAGCTATAAATATGGATGTGCAAATATCTCTATGGTAGGGTGTGAAGTTCTCTGGGTATAGATCAAGGCTTAGAATCGCTGGGTCATTTGGTCACCCAACTTTAGAAAGAAATAAACAATGGCTTATTCTCTCTCATATGTGGATCCTAGTGTTTAATCTATTCATGTGTATATGCAGTTATAGTATAATATTTAGTAAGAAGAACAAGAAACAGTAATATTAGGCTACATGGAAAAATGGAGTGCAGATATATAACACAGGAATCATTAAAACGTACATAAAAATTATTTTTCTAGTTGTAACTTCTGTATTTTTTTCTTTTTGTGGATAAATGGGTAAAAATCTATTTGATATTGAAAATGTAAAATCTGAGTCAAAGATCCATGATTTTAGAATTGCTAGTCTAACTTTATAGAAATTCAGTGAGATGTAATGAGTTTAGGACGTTTAGGACTGGACAAATGTTTGAGTGGCTATGTTAATGAAGAGACATGCTACTTGTATTTGCGGATTCATTGCAATGCAGTAAGTTAATAAAAAGTGGCATACCTTCAGTTATGTCACAGCTTACCCATGACATGTCCACCTATTTTGTCAAGTAGGTTGAAATTATGCAAGAAAAAAAAACAACAGACAAGAGGTCATAAGAGGCCATATGGATGTTGCCACCCTCATTATAATTTAATTGGGTTCCCCCTCCATGAGTTCTGAGAAATATATTTTAATACTGGCTCTTTATCAGACTACAATGTAGAACTACTTATCTTCATCAGTAACCATCTAACCATCTATTCATGATGAGTTTTGTTGGTCTATTAGTTTTGTTAACTTTTTCCAAAAACCAAGTTTGGCTTCATTGGGCTTACTTTCTTTTGCTTTTATTTAACTAGACTATTGCATTTAAGTACAGCTTCCCCTGTTTTTTGTAGTTATTATCATATAATATTAAAATATTGATTTTAAAACTGTTTATATAATCTTAAATGTGTAAGCAGACACTATTATTGATGTACAAAATTCACAAAATCATGAGAACATATAAACAATTTTGCTATAATAAAAATATTTAAAAGAAACTGAAAAATTTCTAGATGTAGATGACCTACTAAAATTAAGGGAATGAGATAAACAATTTTTAGAATCTACAAGTAACAAGATTAGAGCAGTTAAAATTGATTTCATTAAAAACAGTGCCCAAATTTAGACTAATCCTTTTCAAGTTATTCCATAAGCTAGGAGAGAATATTACCACAACTTTTTACAAAAATAGTATTATAGTCATACAACAAAAAAGAAAGGCACAACTGGAAATTGAATATTGTAGAACAATTATCTTGATGAACATAGATGCAAAAATTCTTAAAAATAACATTGTAAATCAAAAGCATGAACACAGCAAAAGAAATATATTTTAATTTTTCATGATCAATTTGGCTTCATTTCAGAGATTTGTGAATGGCTCCACAAATGTAAATCAATAAATGCAATCCTTTACATATATGGACTCAGTGTAGAAATCAGTTCAACATATCACTTGATTCAGAAAACACTTGAGAAATGCAAATTTTCTTTATTCTAAATGCATTCAATAACTCTGAATAGAAAGAATATAGCACAATATAAAAAAGCTAAGTATGACAGAATTATAGTTAATATACTAAATGAGGAAAACTCAAATTGTTACTACTAAAATTCATAAGAAGACTGGTATAACTACTTTCACCATTTTTATTACACATAGTGCTTGAAGTCTTGGTTAGACCAATAAGATAAAAGAAGGGAGTATAAGGAGCCAATCTAGAAAAGAAAGAGTCAAAATATCATTATTTGTATATAATATGGTTCTACATATAGACTGCCTTAAAGACTCCACCAGAAGCTCATAGATCTTATAAACTTTGTGCATAGTGTTAAGGTTATGAAATAAACAAACAGACATTACTAAAATTTTATAAGCCAATAAAAAGTAATCTTAGGCAAAAAAAAAAACCACAAGGAAATTACTTGAATTGTCTTAAAAAATAACTTGTAATAAAGTTAACCAAGGGCATGAAAGGCACATATAATGAAAACTTTAGACCACTGAAAAATGAAATAGAAGGAAGACAATAGAAGATGCAAAGACCTCCCATTCTTATGGATTGGAAGAATTAAAATGGCAAAAAAAAAAACCCTGCAAATACGACAATGACATTAAATTAAGAACTCAACATTTGGTACTACTAAAGGAAAAAGTCAGATAAATACTTCAATACACAGATATAAGCCAGAAATTTCTCAATAGGACTCCAGTTGCTCAGGAAGTAATGTCAACACATGACAAATGGGAAAACATGAAATTAAAAGCATTCTCTACAGCAAAAAAAAAAAAAAACAGTTAATTGATTAAAGAGACAGCCTAGAGAATGCGATAAAAACTTTACTAGCTAAACAACAAAGGAGTATTAACTCAAATACACAAATAACAAAACTCAACAATCCGATGAATAAATGGGCTAATGAAATGAGCATATAGTTTTAAAACAATGCAATGGTAATGAGCAATAAACATGGAACATGGGAAAGTCACTAACTACCAGATAAATGCAAATAAAAACTGTACTGAGATTCTATCTCATGATAGTCATTGTGAAAACAGGTACGGGGAATTGCTCGCAAGGAACCCATTCTATGCCATTGGTAGGAATGTAATCTAATCAGACCACAGTGGAAAACAATATGTAGATTCCTTAAAAAGCTATAAATGTACTTACCAGAGTGGATATTATCATCCTCTCTCTAAGTCTTAATCAGATTACTTGGGTTCTGTATTATAAATTTTAAAAAGTGAAGTTGTTAATGTTATGAATTCATTAATATTTGCATCTATAATTGGAAATACAGTTTGGGAATACTTTAGTTTTATGTAAACATGTTATGTTTTCAGAAAAGCCTTTAAAAATTCATGATAACATAGTCATAAGCAATTCCTTGACTGCTCTACCCCTTCCTCTATTGCCCTGAGCTCTGGGAAGCAGAGTCTGTCTGGCTCAGCATGGCATGCATGATTTCAGGAGCACAGCAGGTTCTCACATGTATGATCAATGGATAAATGGAGATGGTACACAATGACAAAACCCAGAAGCATTTAAAGTAATACACATTCTCCTAAGTACTGTCTAGGCTGCAAATTGTGTGTTTTGATTCTCCGTGTCTCCACTGAATCAATTCAAAATACTTTCTAATATTTAATCTCTCATATGGCTCATGGATTATTCAGAAATGTGACACTGACTGTACAAATATTTGGAATTTTTCTGCAGGACCCATGATTCAGGATTTTTATTTAACTCCATTTTAGTCAAAAACATACTTTAAAATCTATTTGACAATATGGAGATTTACTTTGTTGCTTAGTATGTGATCTAACTTGAAAAATGTTTTCTGTGTATTTGAAAACGTAGGTTCAGCGTCTTCCATATCTGTCAGCTAGGCCAATTGTATAACAAGAAATTTCGAGCCTTTGGGAGCCTCGCTGACTTTCTGTCTGAGTTGCACTTGGAGCATTCAACACCAGGTTGAAATTTTCATTTGGTGTTTTATTTTTTTTTAATCCAACTGTGTTTGGTTTTATCCTAGGTAAAACCTAGGCTTTTAGTTTTCTAGTCTCTGGTTCTTCTGAGCTCTTTAGTCTATAGTTCTTGGTTACCCAAGGCCTTGTGTTTATTCTCTTAGAGTGGTCCTTAAGTCAAATCAGACATCTGTTTGCTGCTCCCACAAATTCTGTGCCTCCACTGCCCTAACATACTTTTCAGACAGGAGAGATTGTAGACCAAAGGTTTTGTAACTGGGTTGATGTTCACGTTTCTCTTTTGGTAGCCTGCAGAGTACCTGCCCATAGCAAAGAGACTACAAGGCAGGTGTGAAGACTCTATGTGGACACTAGCTCAACTTCTCCATGTTCGATGTGTTCTGTGGGTGTTGTGCTTGGCAATAGGGTCCCATTGTTCATTTGTGAAGAATAATCCTTTGCCTTCTTAACAGCCTGAGTTGTTTGGGAATTTTCATGGAACCCTACTGGCCAACAACCAACCCAGTACTGTCATTTAAAGTCTCAGCTGTTGATAAGAGATGGCCAGTCGAGAATCCCTATCCCCAGTACTAGAATTCCTCATTAGCATAACCTCCACACATTCCAGAAGGTTTCCATTGCACTAGTGATGTGGGAGTGATTTCTTATTAATAAAGAAACTGCCTAGACCCATTTCATAGGCCAACCCACAGGTAGGCAGAGAAAATAGAACAGGATGCTGGGAGAAAGAAGCTGAGTCAGTGAGTCGCCATGGTTCTCCCACGCCAGACAGACGC